>NC_053434.1:87416298-87487549 GCF_007990345.1 Gossypium hirsutum | reverse complement strand
ATTCTTCTGGAAATACGTCCACAAATTCACACACAACCGGCACTGATTCAACTTGCTTTTCAACTTCTTTTGTATAACACCAATTTCAGACACACTAATAAATGGTAGAAACAGAAACAAAAAAAAAAAAAAACCAAACAAAAACATTAACATTATAGGAGGAAAAGTGTACCCGGTAATCCACATTTCAGGTGAGGAAGCATCTTCACGCCTTAAATAGCATACAGTTCTAGCCGAGCCCTTCTCAGGTCTAACCGGGCATCCCTGGCTACATTTTACTGCTTGTTTCCTTCCAGCTTCCGGATACTTCCCCTCGATCTGTACCACTAGCTTACATTCTGAAATTTTCTTTCTCAGCTCTCTCTGGGCAGTCATAAAAATGATCTGGAGAACCACATCGAAAACATTCATTTGCTTACACGGACAAATGATTTTACAACCGCTGGCACTCGGGTTTAATAAATCTCGAGTTCCCTACACGGCTGCAAAGTATTTTGAGATTTAGGACCCACATTTGCCTTCTATAATTCCCAATGATGTCCAGCTGAAGCTTGGAACCAGGATTCATATCCTTGACTTTTTAGGTTGCTGTGAAAATGAACTACTCATCGGTCTTTTCTTCCAATTTCTAGTCTCAGCCTCTACCTTTTTCTTTTCTTTAAGTAGTTCTTCAGCCATGCAAGCTCGATCAACCAGTACTACCATTTCTTTTAGTTCAAGGATCCCGACAAATACTTTAATGTCTTCGTTGAGCCCGTCTTCAAATCGTCGGCACATCTTGGCTTCTGTAGGAACATATTCCCTGGCATACTTACTCAATCGAACAAACTCTCTTTCATATTCTGAGACTGTCATATTACCTTGCTTCAGCTCAAGAAACTCTTTACATTTCTGATCAATAAACCTTTCACTAATATATTTCTTCCGAAACTCTTCTTGAAAGAATTCCCAGGTTACCCTCTCTTTCGGTACCACCGAAATCAAAGTCTTCCACCAATATAGGCTGAATCTCTCAACAAAGATGTAGCACATTTCAAACATTCTTCAGGTTACAAGATAATTCATCAAATACCCGGATAGAATTTTCAAGCCAAAACTCTGCTTTCTCTGCATCATCATCAATATTTCTCTAAATTCTTCAGCCCCTTGTTTACGAATTTTGTCAATGGGGTTCTGTGAAATTTTATCATATCCATACCTTGAGGCATCGGGGATACAGTTGAGGAATTGGGGAGGTGGGGGAGGTCGTACATTTGGGTTCGTACGAACGAACTCAGTGTACCATGCACTCATCATTTGGAGAAGGCTTCCCGATCCTTTCCTCCTCCTGACCAACAGTAGGGGTGGGTTTTCAGTCGGCGCTACTCCTTCAGTCGGAGCTGGCGCATTACTCTCTACTTCATCTGCCACAGCTGGATCGGATCCATTTACTATATAAAAAAATTCATTTAAAAATGTCAGAAGTCGTCACACTATCACAATTCATACATATCGCATGTCTAGCAAAATCCGTACATACAACACGTAGTCCGAGAACTAACTAAACCTGCTCTGATATCACTAAATGTAACGCCCCCACGCCTGAGACCGTCGCCGGAGTCGAGTATGAGGTGTTACTAAGCTTAATTTAACATATTTAGAACTTTGGATTATTTATTTCTACATTCACAGCTTTTAAGCTACTTGCATCACAGTCACAAGAAAAATCATATCTCAAGTTACGAAACTCAAAATCAAGATCCGTAAATTTTCCATAAATCTAGACTCATATACCTATCTACTAATTTTTTCTAGAATTTTTGGTTTGGAAATTAGTACATTTTATTAGTTAAATTTACCCCTGTTTCAGGACTTGACTGGTCTGACCTCTGTTTACTACGAACCACATTTCTCTCTGTAAAAAATCCATATGACTATGAAGTTTATTTCTACTGAAACTAGACTCAATAAGGATTCTGAGAATATAAAATACACTACCTAATTATATCTTTACAATTTATGGTGAATTTCTAAAGTTGGAACAGGGGATTCAGAAACTGCTATGACCCTGTTTTACTAAAATTCAAATATCTTGTAACATATAATTCTTTTACCTGTTTCATTTGTTTCATGTGAAACTAGACATAATAAGCTTCAATTTGATATGTAGTCCATCATCAAGTTCAATTTATATGATTTTTAGTAAATTTTTAAACTCACGTCAGTGTTGCTGTAGTATTCTGTTTATGGCAAATTTCATCCCTTTTATGAGTTTTTATGCACTAAGTATCTTAATATTTTCCTTAACATCAAATATAATCTAAACTAAATATTTTCATAATTTATCATTATCAAGCATTTCCTCAACCATTCCATCACCATACCATAAGATCATTTACACAAAAAAGTATATTGCTATACATGCCATACTTAAATTTACAAGCCATTACCAAAAGTCTTCCGGATAGTGTGACTGAGCCTTCGACCTATCCACTCCTGAGCTGGCTTGTCCAAAACTACAATGAGTAAGAAGGAGGAGTAAGCATAAATGCTTAGTAAGCTCATATGCAAATAATAAGTAACATAACAAACAGTCATACCAATCAACATTAGCATGTATCACTAAAACACATATCACATTTTTAATCATTTTTCATCATCTTATTACCTTATCGTGGTTGTATCAATACTCAACCCGAGGGTTAAATACATACCTGTCCAAAATATCCATTTCACATCACTTACCAATACGTCTCTTTACATCTCGAATATTCCTCCATTTGAGTAGAACTTTACCCGTTGAACACATCGGAATATAATTCGGATACATGGATAACTTGCACATAAGTGCCATATATGCAATCAAGCAATCATGTAACTCGCCCATAAGCGAACTCGGACTCAACTCAATGAGCTCGGGCGTTCACATCCATAAGTGAACTCGGACTCAACTCAACGAGTTCGGATGCCTAGCTACATCTCACGAACTCGACTCAACTCAACGAGTTCGGACATTCGCATCCATAAGTGAACTCGGACTCAACTCAACGAGTCGGATGCTCAACCATCCTAGTGACATGTCACTTGTATCCTAATCTATTCCTAGGGTTCAAACGGGCTTTTTCCTCGAACACTTATCCTTGCCGTCTTCCGTAGAATGCCGAAATCAATACTCGGTAACAATTATATTTAACAAGTAGTTCACATAATTTACATTTTTATTTGAAATTAACCACAAAGCATACATTTCATAATAAAATTCAGCATAACATATAATTAACATCAATAACTTAAAAATAACCATTATGCTACATTATTTACACATGAACTTACCTTGGTACCAAATACAAAGATTTTGCAATTTAGTCCACAATCTTTTCTTTTCCTCGATTGAGGTCGATTCCACGTCTTTCTTGATCTAAAATAACACATTTAGCTTATTTAATACTCACATTATCAAATTAATCCTTAACTCAAATTTTGGCAAAATTACAATTTACCCTAAACTTTTACATATTTACATTTTTGCCCCTAGGCTCGGGATTAACATTTATTCCTTATTCATATGTTTTACAACATGCTGATCACTTTTCTCTTCCATGGAAACATCAAATTCTCACTCTAACATGTACTTGTGACTATTAGGTATTTTTACCGATTAAACCCTTTTTCTCGTTTTTGCTTAAAATCGAGTAGTACAAGTTGTCTAACATAATTTAAAACCTCATATTCTATCATAAAACATCAAAATACACAAATTTCACCTATGGGTATTTTTCCAAATATAAACCCTAGGTTAAATTATTGCTAACATAAGCTTTATCGAGTTACCGGGATCTCAAAAACGTAAAAATCATTAAAACGGGGCTTGGAATCACTTACTATGGAGCTTGGAAGCTTGAAACAAACCCTAGCTATGGAGAACCCTTGAAATTTCAGCCTAATGAAGAAGATGGACAAAAATTGGCTTTTAATTTTGTTTTTAATTCATTTTAATAACTAAATGACCAAAATACCCTTACTACTAAACTTTCCAAAAATTCCTTCCATGTCCTAATTTTGTCCATGAACTTAAATTGGTCAAATTTCTATTTAAGACCTCCTCATTAATATTCCAAAACAATTTCATACTAAAAACTTCTAGAATGCAAGTTTTGCAACTTATTCGATTTAGTCCCTATTTTCAATTTAAGCACTTTAGGCATAGAATTTCATCACGAAATTTTCACACAATCATGCAATCATATCATAAACCTCAAAATAATTATAAAATAATTATTTCTATCTCGGATTTATGGTCACAAAACCACTATTCCGATTAGGCCCTAATTCGGGATATTACAACTCTCCCCCTTTAAGGATTTTCGTCCTCGAAAATCTTACCGGTAAATAGATGTGGGTATTGATTTCTCATAGTTTCTTCGGATTCCCATGTAGCTTCTTCTACTCCATGCCTTTGCCACAACACCTTCACAAGTGCAACATTTTTATTCCTTAGTTGTTTGACATCTCGAGCTAAAATCTTAATCGGTTCTTCTTCGTAGGTCATATCTGGTTGTAGTTCAATTTCTGTCGGTGAAAATACATGTGAAGGATCCGAACGATACCGACGTAACATAGATACGTGGAACACATCATGAATCTTCTCTAATTCAGGTGGTAATGCTAGCCGATATGCTACCGGTCTAACTTTTTCAATTACTTCATACGGCCCAAAAAAACGCGGACTTAATTTGCCCTTCCGTCCAAATCTAAGGACTTTCTCCACGGAGTCACCTTTAAAAATACTTTATCACCAACTTGAAATTCAATGTCCTTTCGCTTTAGGTCTGCATAAGATTTCTGTCTATCTGAAGCAGCTTTCAAATAATCTCGAATTATCTTCACTTTTTCTTCAGTTTCTTTTATTAGATCAACTCCATAAATCTGATTTTCCTTGAGTTCAGTCCAATACAATGGCGTTCGACACTTACGACCATATAATGCTTCATAAGGTGCCATTTTCAAGCTCGTCTGATAACTATTATTGTAAGCAAATTCCACCAACGGTAAGTATCTTTCCCAACTTCCTTGAAATTCCAATACACAACATCTAAGCATATCTTCAAGAATCTGAATTATTCTTTCTGATTGTCCATCAGTTTGTGGATGAAAAGCAGTACTGAAATTAAACTTCGTACCTAACGCGTCTTGCAACTTTTGCCAAAACCGCGAGGTAAACCTTGGATCTCTACCTGAAATAATCGATAATGGTATTCCGTGTAATCTAACAATTTCTCTAATATACAGTTCAGCCAACTTGTTAAGAGAATAATCCGTACGTACCGGGATAAAATGAGCCGACTTAGTTAATCTGTCAACTATTACCCAGATGGCATTTTCTTTCCCAGAGTCAATGGCAATCCTGAAACAAAATCCATAGTAATCCGATCCCATTTCCATTCAGGAACCATAATAGGCTGGAGTAATCCTGAAGGCACTTGGTGTTCAGCTTTCACCTGTTGACAAATTAAGCATTTGGACACAAACTCTGATATATCTCTTTTCATTCCATTCCACCAATACATTTTCTTCAAGTCATTATACATTTTCGTACTACCCGGATGAATCGAGAAATAACCACTATGTGCTTCCTGTAGGATCTTTTGAATCAATTCCTCATTCTTCGGTACACAAATCCGATCTTTAAACATTAAGCACCCATCAGAACCAATTCTGAAATCTAATCCCGTATCAGCTTCACACTGTTTTCTTTTGGCTAGCAAATCTTGATCATTTTTCTGAGTTTCAGAAATCTCTTGTAAAAACATCGGTCTTGCTCTTAACTCTGCTAGAATCGAACCGTCATCTGCCATTTTCAACTGAGTGTTCATAACTCTCAAAGCAAACAACAACTTTCTACGTAAAGCATCGGCAACCACATTCGCTTTTCCCAGTTGATAGTCAATAACAAGCTCATAATCTTTCAATAACTCCAACCATCTTCGCTGTCTCAAATTCAAGTCTTTTTGTGACATCAAGTATTTTAGACTTTTGTGATCGGTATATACTTGGCACTTTTCACCATACAAATAATGTCGCCAAATCTTCAAAGCAAACACCACTGCAGCCAATTCCAAATCGTGAGTAGGATAATTCCTCTCATGAGGTTTTAACTGCCTCGAAGCATAAGCCACCACTTTTCCTTCTTGCATGAGTACACACCCCAAACCATTTAGAGAAGCATCACTATACACCACAAATTCTTTACCTAATTCGGGTTGTACCAACACTGGTGCTTCAGTTAATAACTTTTTCAATTCTTCAAAACTCTGTTGACATTCTTCCGTCCATTCAAATTTAACATCCTTTCGGAGTAGTCTAGTCGTAGGAGCAGCAATTATAGAAAATCCATTTACAAACCGCCGATAATACCCAGCTAGCCCCAAGAAACTTCTAACTTCAGTTATGTTTTTCGGTGGTTTCCAATCAACAATGGCTGAAATTTTACTAGGATCAACCCGTATACCATCACCTGAAACAATATGACCCAAAAATCCAACTTCCCAGAGCCAAAATTCACTTTTACTAAACTTAGCATACAGCTGCTTATCTCTCAAAGTTTGCAAAACTATCCTCAAATGCTCAGCATGCTCTGTCTCATCTTTTGAATAAATTAAAATATCTTCTATAAACACCACAACAAATCTGTCCAAGTATGGCCGAAATATGCGATTCATTAAATCCATAAACACAGCAGGAGCATTTGTCAACCCGAATGGCATAACTAAAAATTCATAATGACCGTACCTTGTTCTAAAAGCAGTTTTAGGCACATCCGACTCCTTTACCCACAGTTGGTAATACCCAGATCTCAAGTCAATCTTTGAAAACCATGTCGCTCCTTTTAGCTGATCAAACAAATCATTAATTCTTGGCAACGGATACTTGTTTTTGATTGTCACCTTGTTTAACTGCCGATAATCAACACACAACCTCATAGAACCATCCTTCTTTTTCACAAATAACACAGGAGCACCCCAAGGTGAAAAACTCGGTCTCACAAAACCTTTATCAGTCAACTCTTGCAACTGCGAATTTAATTCCTTCAACTCTGCTGGTGCCATTCTATACGGAGCAATCGAAATCGGAGCTGTTCCCGGTATCAAATCAATACCAAATTCTACTTCCCTGACTGGAGGCAAACCCGACAATTCTTCTGGAAATACGTCCACAAATTCACACACAACTGGCACTGATTCAACTTGCTTTTCAACTTCTTTTGCATTAATTACATACGCCAAATAAGCTTCATAACCCTTTCTCAGATATCTTTGAGCCGACATTGAAGAAATCACACTAGGCAATGCCTCTGATTTATCTGATTCAACCCGCAGAGTTTCACCATTTTCACACTTTAATTCTATAACCTTTTCTTTGCAATTTATTTTAGCATCATTCAATGTCAACCAATCCATACCCAAAATAACATCAAACTCATCAAACGACAACAACATCAAGTCGGCCGGAAAGTAATGATCCCGAATCATTAAAGGACATTTCTTACATACTTTATCAACAGTCACACATTTGCCTAACGGATTCGACACTCTAATCATAAATTCTGTGTTCTCAACAGGTATTTCATACTAGACACCAATTTCATGCACACATATGAATGAGTAGAACCAGGATCAATCAAAGCAATAACATTAACATTATAGAGAGAAAGTGTACCGGTAATCACATCAGGTGAGGAAGCATCTTCACGCGCTTTAATAGCATAAGTTCTAGCCGGAGCCCTTCCTTCAGGTCTAACCGGTGCATCCCTGGCTACATTATTACTGCTTGTTTCACTTCCAGCTTTTCTCGGATACCTTCCCCTCGAGTCTGCACCACTAGCTTTTACATTCTGAAATTTTTCTTTCTCAGCTCTCTCTGGGCAGTCTCTAATAAAATGATCCGAAGAACCACATCGAAAACATTTATTTGCTCTGCACGGACCAAAATGATTTCTACCACACCGCTGGCACTCGGGTTTAATAAATCTCGAGTTCCCTACACTGGCTGCAGAAGTATTCTGAGATTTAGGACCCACATTTTCCTTCTTATAATTCCCATATGATTGTCCAGCTGAAGCTTGGAAACGAGGATTCATATTCCTTGACTTTCTAGGTTGCTGTGAAAATGAACTACTCATCGGTCTTTTCTTCTAATTTCTAGTCTCAGCCTCTACCTTTTTCTTTTCTTTAAGTAGTTCTTCAGCCTTGCAAGCTCGATCAACTAGTACTACCATTTCTTTTAGTTCAAGGATCCCGACAAATACTTTAATGTCTTCGTTGAGCCCGTCTTCAAATCGTCGACACATCTTGGCTTCTGTAGGAACATATTCCCTGGCATACTTACTCAATCGAACAAACTCTCTTTCATATTCTGAGACTGTCATATTACCTTGCTTCAGCTCAAGAAACTCTTTACATTTCTGATCAATAAACCTTTCACTAATATATTTCTTCCGAAACTCTTCTTGAAAGAATTCCCAGGTTACCCTCTCTTTCGGTACCACCGAAATCAAAGTCTTCCACCAATTATAGGCTGAATCTCTCAACAAAGATGTAGCACATTTCAAGCATTCTTCAGGTGTACAAGATAATTCATCAAATACCCGGATAGAATTTTCAAGCCTGAACTCTGCTTTCTCTGCATCATCATCAATATTTGCTCTAAATTCTTCAGCCCCTTGTTTACGAATTCTGTCAATGGGGGTTCTGTGAAATTTTATCATATCCATACCTTGAGGCATCGGGGATACAGGTTGAGGAATTGGGGGAGGTGGGGGAGGTCGTACATTTGGGTTCGTACGAACGAACTCAGTGTACCATGCACTCATCATTTGGAGAAAGGCTTCCCGATCCCTTTCTCCTCCTCCCTGACCAACAGTAGGGGGTGGGTTTTCAGTCGGCGCTGCTCCTTCAGCCGGAGCTGGCGTATTACTCTCTACTTCATCTGCCACAGCTGGATCGGGATCCATTTACTATATAAAAAAATTCATTTAAAAATGTCAGAAGTCGTCACACTATCACAATTCATACATATCGCATGTATAGCAAAATCCGTACATACAACACGTAGTCCGAGAACCGACTAAACCTGCTCTGATACCACTAAATGTAACGCCCCCACGCCCGAGACCGTCGCCGGAGTCGAGTATGAGGTGTTACTAAGCTTAATTTAACATATTTAGAACTTTGGATTATTTATTTCTACATTCACAGCTTTTAAGCTACTTGCATCACAGTCACAAGAAAAATCATATCTCGAGTTACGAAACTCGAAATCAAGATCCGTAAATTTTTCCTAAATCTAGACTCATATACCTATCTAATAATTTGTTTCTAGAATTTTTGGTTGGGAAATTAGTAAATTTTATTAGTTAAAGTTACCCCTATTTTAGGACTTGACTGGTCTGACCTCTGTTTACTACGAACCACATTTCTCTCTGTAAAAAATCCATATGACTATGAGGTTTGTTTCTACTGAAACTAGACTCAATAAGGATTCTGAGAATATAAAATACACTACCTAATTATATCTTTACAATTTATGGTGAATTTCTAAAGTTGGAACAGGGGATTCAGAAACTGCTATGACCCTGTTTTACTAAAATTCAAATATCTTGTAACATATAATTCCTTTACCTGTTTCATTTGTTTCATGTGAAACTAGACATAATAAACTTCAATTTGATATGTAGTCCATCACCAAGTTCAATTTCTATAATTTTTAGTAAATCTTTAAACTCGCGTCAGTGTTGCTGCAGTATTCTGTTTAGGGCAAATTTCATCCCTTTTATGAGTTTTTATGCACTAAGTATCTTAATAATTTTCCTTAACATCAAATATAATCTAAACTAAATATTTTCATAATTTATCATTATCAAGCATTTCCTCAACCATTCCATCACCATACCATAAGATCATTTACACAAAAAAAATATATTGCTATACATGCCATACTTAAATTTACAAGCCATTACCAAAAGTCTTCCGGATAGTGTGACTGAGCCTTCGACCTATCCCGACTCCTGAGCTGGCTTGTCCAAAACTACAATGACTAAGAAGGAGGGAGTAAGCATAAATGCTTAGTAAGTTCATATGCAAATAATAAGTAACATAACAAACAGTCATACCAATCAACATTAGCATGTATCACTAAAACACATATCACATTTTTAATCATTTTTCATCATCTTATTACCTTATCGTGGTTGTATCAATACTCAACCCGAGGGTTAAATACATACCTGTCCAAAATATCCATTTCACATCACTTACCAATACGTCTCTTTACATCTCGAATATTCCTCCATTTGAGTAGAACTTTACCCGTTGAACACATCGGAATATAATTCGGATACATGGATAACTTGCACATAAGTGCCATATATGCAATCAAGCAATCATGTAACTCGCCCATAAGCGAACTCGGACTCAACTCAACGAGCTCGAGCGTTCGCATCCATAAGTGAACTCGGACTCAACTCAACGAGTTCGGATGCCTAGTTACATCTCACGAACTCGGACTCAACTCAACGAGTTCGGACATTTGCATCCATAAGTGAACTCGGACTCAACTCAACGAGTTCGGATGCTCAACCATCCTAGTGACATGTCACTTGTATCCTAATCTATTCCTAGGGTTCAAACGGGCTTTTTCCTCGAACACTTATCCTTGCCGTCTTCCGTAGAATGCTGAAATCAATACTCGGTAACAATTATATTTAACAAGTAGTTCACATAATTTACATTTTTATTTGAAATTAACCACAAAGCATACATTTCATAATAAAATTTAGCATAACATATAATTAACATCAATAACTTAAAAATAACCATTATGCTACATTATTTACACATGAACTTACCTTGGTACCAAAATACAAAGATTTTGCAATTTAGTCCACAATCTTTTCTTTTCCTCGATTGAGGTCGATTCCATGTCTTTCTTGATCTAAAATAACACATTTAGCTTATTTAATACTCACATTATCAAATTAATCCTTAACTCAAATTTTGGCAAAATTACAATTTTACCCCTAAACTTTTACATATTTACATTTTTGCCCCTAGGCTCGGGATTAAAATTTATTCCTTATTCTTATGTTTTACAACATGCTGATCACTTTTCTCTTCTATGGCAACATCAAATTCTCACTCTAACATGTACTTGTGACTATTAGGTATTTTTACCGATTAAGCCCTTTTACTCGTTTTTGCTTAAAATCGAGTAGTACAAGTTGTCTAACATAATTTAAAACCTCATATTCTATCATAAAACATCAAAATACACCAATTTCACCTATGGTTATTTTTCCAAATATAAACCCTAGGTTAAATTATTGCTAACATAAGCTTTATCGAGTTACCGGGATCTTAAAAACGTAAAAATCATTAAAAACGGGGCTTGGAATCACTTACTATGGAGATTGGAAGCTTGAAACAAACCCTAGCTATGGAGAACCCTTGAAATTTCGGCCTAATGAAGAAGATGGACAAAAATTGGCTTTTAATTTTGTTTTTAATTCATTTTAATAACTAAATGACCAAAATACCCTTACTACTAAACTTTCCAAAAATTCCTTCCATGTCTTAATTTTGTCCATGAACTTAAAATTGGTCAAATTTCTATTTAAGACCTCCTCATTAATATTCCAAAACAATTTCATACTAAAAACTTCTAGAATGCAAGTTTTGCAACTTATTCGATTTAGTCCCTACTTTCAATTTAAGCACTTTAGGCATAGAATTTCATCACGAAATTTTCACACAATCATGCAATCATATCATAAACCTCAAAATAATTATAAAATAATTATTTCTATCTTGGATTTATGGTCACGAAACCACTATTCCGATTAGGCCCTAATTCGGGATATTACAACTCCCCCCCTTTAAGGATTTTCGTCCTCGAAAATCTTACCGGTAAATAGATGTGGGTATTGATTTCTCATAGTTTCTTCGGATTCCCATGTAGCTTCTTCTACTCCATGCCTTTGCCACAACACCTTCACAAGTGCAACATTTTTATTCCTTAGTTGTTTGACCTCTCGAGCTAAAATCTTAATCAGTTCTTCTTCGTAGGTCATATCTGGTTGTAGTTCAATTTCTGTCGGTGAAACTGCATGTGAAGGATCCGAACGATACCGACGTAACATAGATACGTGGAACACATCATGAATCTTCTCTAATTCAGGTGGTAATGCTAGCCGATATGCTACCGGTCCAACTTTTTCAATTACTTCATACGGCCCAACAAAACGCGGACTTAATTTGCCCTTCCGTCCAAATCTAAGGACTTTCCTCCACAGAGTCACCTTTAAAAATACTTTATCACCAACTTGAAATTCAATGTCCTTTCGCTTTAGGTCTGCATAAGATTTCTGTCTATCTGAAGCAGCTTTCAAATAATCTCGAATTATCTTCACTTTTTTTTCAGTTTCTTTTATTAGATCAACTCCATAAATCTGATTTTCCTTGAGTTCAGTCCAATACAATGGCGTTCGACACTTACGACCATATAATGCTTCATAAGGTGCCATTTTCAAGCTCGTCTAATAACTATTATTGTAAGCAAATTCCACCAACGGTAAGTATCTTTCCCAACTTCCTTGAAATTCCAATACACAACATCTAAGCATATCTTCAAGAATCTGAATTATTCTTTCTGATTGTCCATCAGTTTGTGGATGAAAAGTAGTACAGAAATATAACTTCGTACCTAACGCATAATGCAACTTTTTCCAAAACCGCGAGGTAAACCTTGGATCTCTATCTGAAATAATCGATAATGGTATTCCGTGTAATCTAACAATTTCTCTAATATACAGTTCAGCCAACTTGTTAAGAGAATAATCCGTACGTACCGGGATAAAATGAGCCGACTTAGTTAATCTGTCAACTATTACCCAGATGGCATCTTTCTTTCCCAGAGTCAATGGCAATCCTGAAAGAAAATCCATAGTAATCCGATCCCATTTCCATTCAGGAACCATAATAGGCTGGAGTAATCCTGAAGGCACTTGGTGTTCAGCTTTCACCTGTTGACAAATTAAGCATTTGGACACAAACTCTGATATATCTCTTTTCATTCCATTCCACCAATTCATTTTCTTCAAGTCATTATACATTTTCGTACTACCCGGATGAATCGAGAAATAACCACTATGTGCTTCCTGTAGGATCTTTTGAATCAATTCCTCATTCTTCGGTACACAAATCCGATCTTTAAACATTAAGCACCCATCAGAACCAATTCTGAAATCTGATCCCGTATCAGCTTCACACTGTTTTCTTTTGGCTAGCAAATCTTGATCATTTTTCTGAGTTTCAGAAATCTCTTGTAAAAACATCGGTCTTGCTTTTAACTCTGCTAGAATCGAACCGTCATCTGACATTTTCAACTGAGTGTTCATAACTCTCAAAGCAAACAACAACTTTCTACTTAAAGCATCGGCAAGCACATTCGCTTTTCCCAGTTGATAGTCAATAACAAGCTCATAATCTTTCAATAACTCCAACCATCTTCGCTGTCTCAAATTCAAGTCTTTTTGTGACATCAAGTATTTTAGACTTTTGTGATCGGTATATACTCGGCACTTTTCACCATACAAATAATGTCGCCAAATCTTCAAAGCAAACACCACTGCAGCCAATTCCAAATCGTGAGTAGGATAATTCCTCTCATGAGGTTTTAACTGCCTCGAAGCATAAGCCACCACTTTTCCTTCTTGCATGAGTACACACCCCAAACCATTTAGAGAAGCATCACTATACACCACAAATTCTTTACCTAATTCGGGTTGTACCAACACTGGTGCTTCAGTTAATAACTTTTTCAATTCTTCAAAACTCTGTTGACATTCTTCCGTCCATTCAAATTTAACATCCTTTCGGAGTAGTCTAGTCATAGGAGCAGCAATTATAGAAAATCCATTTACAAACCGCCGATAATACCCAGCTAGCCCCAAGAAACTTCTAACTTCAGTTACGTTTTTCGGTGGTTTCCAATCAACAATGGCTGAAATTTTACTAGGATCAACCCGCATACCATCACCTGAAACAGTATGACCCAAAAATCTAACTTCCCGGAGCCAAAATTCACTTTTACTAAACTTAGCATACAGCTGCTTATCTCTCAAAGTTTGCAAAACTATCCTCAAATGCCCAGCATGCTCTGTCTCATCTTTTGAATAAATTAAAATATCATCTATAAACACCACAACAAATCTGTCCAAGTATGGCCGAAATATGCGATTCATTAAATCCATAAACACAGCAGGAGCATTTGTCAACCTGAATGGCATAACTAAAAAGTCATAATGACCGTACCTTGTTCTAAAAGCAGTTTTAGGCACATCCGACTCCTTTACCCGCAGTTGGTAATACCCAGATCTCAAGTCAATCTTTGAAAACCATGTCGCTCCTTTTAGCTGATCAAACAAATCATCAATTCTTGGTAACGGATACTTGTTTTTGATTGTCACCTTGTTTAACTGCCGATAATCAACACACAACCTCATAGAACCATCCTTCTTTTTCACAAATAACACGGGAGCACCCCAAGATGAAAAACACGGTCTCACAAAACCTTTATCAGTCAACTCTTGCAACTGCGACTTTAATTCCTTCAACTCTGCTGGTGCCATTCTATACGGAACAATCGAAATCGGAGCTGTTCCTGGTATCAAATCAATACCAAATTCTACTTCCTTGACTGGAGGCAAACCCGACAATTCTTCTGGAAATACGTCCACAAATTCACACACAACCGGCACTGATTCAACTTGCTTTTCAACTTCTTTTGTATTAATTACATATGCCAAATAAGCTTCATAACCCTTTCTCAGATATCTTTGAGCCGACATCGAAGAAATCACACTAGGCAATGCCTCTGATTTATCTGATTCAACCCGCAGAGTTTCACCATTTTCACACTTTAATTCTATAACCTTTTCTTTGCAATTTATTTTAGCATCATGCAATGTCAACCAATCCATACCCAAAATAACATCAAACTCATCAAACGGCAACAACATCAAGTCGGCCGGAAAGTAATGATCCCGAATCATTAAAGGACATTTCTTACATACTTTATCAACAGTCACACATTTGCCTAACGGATTCGACACTCTAATCATAAATTCTGTGTTCTCAACAGGTATATTCATACTAGACACCAATTTCATGCACACATATGAATGAGTAGAACCAGGATCAATCAAAGCAATAACATTAACATTATAGAGAGAAAGTGTACCGGTAATCACATCAGGTGAGAAAGCATCTTCACGCGCTTTAATAACATAAGTTCTAGCCGGAGCCTTTCCTTCAGGTCTAACCGGTGCATCCCTGGCTACATTCTTACTGCTTGTTTCACTTCCAGCTTTTCTCGGATACCTTCTCCTCGAGTCTGCACCACTAGCTTTTACATTCTGAAATTTTTCTTTCTCAGCTCTCTCTGGACAGTCTCTAATAAAATGATCCGGAGAACCACATCGAAAACATTCATTTGCTCTGCACGGACCAAAATGATTTCTACCACACCGCTGGCACTCGGGTTTAATAAATCTCGAGTTCCCTACACTGGCTGCAGAAGTATTCTGAGATTTAGGACCCACATTTTGCTTCTTATAATTCCCATATGATTGTCCAGCTGAAGCTTGGGAACGAGGATTCATATTCCTTGACTTTCTAGGTTGCTGTGAAAATGAACTACTCATCGGTCTTTTCTTCCAATTTCTAGTCTCAGCCTCTACCTTTTTCTTTTCTTTAAGTAGTTCTTCAGCCTTGCAAGCTCGATCAACCAGTACTACCATTTCTTTTAGTTCAAGGATCCCGACAAATACTTTAATGTCTTCGTTGAGCCCATCTTCAAATCGTCGGCACATCTTGGCTTCTGTAGGAACATATTCCCTGGCATACTTACTCAATCGAACAAACTCTCTTTCATATTCTGAGACTGTCATATTACCTTGCTTCAGCTCAAGAAACTCTTTACATTTCTGATCAATAAACCTTTCACTAATATATTTCTTCCAAAACTCTTCTTGAAAGAATTCCCAGGTTACCCTCTCTTTCGGTACCACCGAAATCAAAGTCTTCCACCAATTATAGGCTGAATCTCTCAACAAAGATGTAGCACATTTTAAACATTCTTCAAGTGTACAAGATAATTCATCAAATACCCGGATAGAATTTTCAAGCCAGAACTCTGCTTTCTCTGCATCATCATCAATATTTGCTCTAAATTCTTCAGCCCCTTGTTTACGAATTCTGTCAATGGGGGTTCTGTGAAATTTTATCATATCCATACCTTGAGGCATCGGGGATACAGGTTGAGGAATTGGGGGAGGTGGGGGAGGTCGTACATTTGGGTTCGTACGAACAAACTCAGTGTACCATGCACTCATCATTTGGAGAAAGGCTTCCCGATCCCTTTCTCCTCCTCCCTGGCCAACAGTAGGGGGTGGGTTTTTAGTCGGCGCTGCTCCTTCAGTCGGAGCTGGCGTATTACTCTCTACTTCATCTGCCACAGCTGGATCGGGATCCATTTACTATATAAAAAAAATTCATTTAAAAATGTCAGAAGTCGTCACACTATCACAATTCATACATATCGCATGTATAGTAAAATCCGTACATACAACACGTAGTCCGAGAACCGACTAAACCTGCTCTGATACCACTAAATGTAAAGCCCCCACGCCCGAGACCGTCGCCGGAGTCGAGTATGAGGTGTTACTAAGCTTAATTTAACATATTTAGAACTTTGGATTATTTATTTCTACATTCACAGCTTTTAAACTACTTGCATCACAGTCACAAGAAAAATCATATCTCGAGTTACGAAACTCAAAATCAAGATCCGTAAATTTTCCCTAAATATAGACTCATATAACTATCTACTAATTTGTTTCTAGAATTTTTGGTTGGGAAAATTAGTACATTTTGTTAGTTAAAGTTACCCCTGTTTTAGGACTTGACTGGTCTGACCTCTGTTTACTACAAACCACATTTCTCTCTGTAAAAAATCCATATGACTATGAAGTTTATTTCTACTGAAACTAGACTCAATAAGGATTCTGAGAATATAAAATAAACTACCTAATTATATCTTTACAATTTATGGTGAATTTCTAAATTTGGAACAGGGGATTCAGAAACTGCTATGACCCTATTTTACTAAAATTTAAATATCTTGTAACATATAATTCCTTTACCTGTTTCATTTGTTTCATGTGAAACTAGACATAATAAGCTTCAATTTGATATGTAGTCCATCACAAATTTCAATTTCTATGATTTTTATTAAATTTTTAAACTCACGTCAGTGTTGCTGCAGTATTTTGTTTATGGCAAATTTC
Source organism: Gossypium hirsutum (assembly GCF_007990345.1). Taxonomy (NCBI): domain Eukaryota; kingdom Viridiplantae; phylum Streptophyta; class Magnoliopsida; order Malvales; family Malvaceae; genus Gossypium; species Gossypium hirsutum. Next base: position 87,470,169 of record NC_053434.1, on the reverse strand, counting down.
ATCCCTTTTATGAGTTTTTATGCACTAAGTATCTTAATAATTTTCCTTAACATCAAATATAATCTAAACTAAATATTTTCATAATTTATCATTATCAAGCATTTTTTCAACCATTCCATCACCATACCATAAGATCATTTACACAAAAAAAGTATATTGATATACATGCCATACTTAAATTTACAAGCCATTACCAAAAGTCTTCCGGATAGTGTGACTGAGCCTTCGACCTATCCCGACTCCTGAGCTGGCTTGTCCAAAACTACAATGAGTAAGAAGGAGGGAGTAAGCATAAATGCTTAGTAAGTTCATATGCAAATAATAAGTAACATAACAAACAGTCATACCAATCAACATTAGCATGTATCACTAAAACACATATCACATTTTTAATTATTTTTCATCATCTTATTACCTTATCGTGGTTGTATCAATACTCAACCCGAGGGTTAAATACATACCTGTCCAAAATATCCATTTCACATCACTTACCAATACGTCTCTTTACATCTCGAATATTCCTCCATTTGAGTAGAACTTTACCCGTTGAACACATCGGAATATAATTCGGATACATGGATAACTTGCACATAAGTGCCATATATGCAATCAAGCAATCATGTAACTCGCCCATAAGCGAACTCGGACTCAACTCAACGAGCTCGGGCGTTCGCATCCATAAGTGAACTCGGACTCAACTCAACGAGTTCGGATGCCTAGTTACATCTCACGAACTCGGACTCAACTCAACGAGTTCGGACATTCGCATCCATAAGTGAACTCGGACTCAACTCAACGAGTTCGGATGCTCAACCATCCTAGTGACATGTCACTTGTATCCTAATCTATTCCTAAGGTTCAAATGGGCTTTTTCCTCGAACACTTATCCTTGCCGTCTTCCGTAGAATGCCGAAATCAATACTCGGTAACAATTATATTTAACAAGTAGTTCACATAATTTACATTTTTATTTGAAATTAACCACAAAGCATACATTTCATAATAAAATTCAGCATAACATATAATTAACATCAATAACTTAAAAATAACCATTATGCTACATTATTTACACATGAACTTACCTTGGTACCAAAATACAAAGATTTTGCAATTTAGTCCACAATCTTTTCTTTTCCTCGATTGAGGTCGATTCCACGTCTTTCTTGATCTAAAATAACACATTTAGCTTATTTAATACTCACATTATTAAATTAATCCTTAACTCAAATTTTGGCAAAATTACAATTTTACCCCTAAACTTTTGCATATTTATATTTTTGCCCCTAGGCTCGGGATTAAAATTTATTCCTTATTCTTATGTTTTACAACATGCTGATCACTTTTCTCTTCTATGGCAACATCAAATTCTCACTCTAACATGTACTTGTGACTATTAGGTATTTTTACCGATTAAGCCCTTTTACTCGTTTTTGCTTAAAATCGAGTAGTACAAGTTGTCTAACATAATTTAAAACCTCATATTCTATCATAAAAAATCAAAATACACAAATTTCACCTATGGGTATTTTTCCAAATATAAACCCTAGGTTAAATTATTGCTAACATAAGCTTTATCGAGTTACCGGGATCTCAAAAACGTAAAAATCATTAAAAACGGGGCTTGGAATCACTTACTATGGAGCTTGGAAGCTTAAAACAAACCCTAGCTATGGAGAACCCTTGAAATTTCGGCCTAATGAAGAAGATGGACAAAAATTGGCTTTTAATTTTGTTTTTAATTCATTTTAATAACTAAATGACCAAAATACCCTTACTACTAAACTTTCCAAAAATTCCTTCCATGTCCTAATTTTGTCCATGAACTTAAAATTGGTCAAATTGCTATTTAAGACCTCCTCATTAATATTCCAAAACAATTTCATACTAAAAACTTCTAGAATGCAAGTTTTGCAACTTATTCGATTTAGTCCCTACTTTCAATTTAAGCACTTTAGGCATAGAATTTCATCATGAAATTTTCACACAATCATGCAATCATATCATAAACCTCAAAATAATTATAAAATAATTATTTCTATCTCGGATTTATGGTCACGAAACCACTATTCCGATTAGGCCCTAATTCGGGATATTACAGAAGGCATGCATATGGTCAAACACAACAAACAGCCAAATGCAATCTGGGCCTAAGTCCATTTCAGTTTCAGTAGCAATCTGGGCTTTAGCCCTTTTCAGTTTTAGTATCAGATATGCATTAGGGCCTAAGCCCATCACAGTAACAGTATCATATATACATTAATCAGTAAACAGAGTCCTATCCAACCAACCTCTACTCATTATCTCCGTCTATCCCTACACTCCATGTGGGGTTTAAAACACTCACCCATCCCTAAACTCCAAGTAGTACCGAATGCGGTACATAATCAGTAAATTGCAGCTGAGCTGCCACATAATAGGCTTAAAAGCCTTTCAGTACACTTCCTCCAAATATCAACATCCCAACCCAATGCAATGCAACATACAGTATATGACATGCTAATACATGAATATCAATTATATATACAGTTCAGTATTCATTCATGTAATCATCATGCTCAATACATAAATCATACATACAGTTCATGCATTTAAGTGTCTAAGTAGTGCTTATCGACCCTACAGTAGGTTCACAGTCGACTTAGGCGACCCATGCAACCTTAGAACACATTTCAGTTAAATTGGCTCACATGCCCATGTGGCATGCCCGTGTGGCCTATACGACCCAATTTGGCCTTGGCCGTGTGGATCACATGGCCTGGCCCATAATCTCACATGCTAGTGTAGACTACCCGTGTGGACCCACACGCCTGTGTAGCCTACACGACCCAAATTAGTCTATCCCGTGTGTCGCACACGGCCTACCTAGCCATCACACGGCCGTGTCTTGCACGCACGGCCTGGCCTCGTCGATCCTATGCTCGTGTTATGGCACATGGGCAACCATACGGGCAACCACACGCTCGTGTGGCGTCGACAGTAGGGTTTTTGACTTTCACTGAAACCCCATTTTCTGCATTTTCAGGTACAAACCTGGTATCGATTTAGTGCAAAACCACTCCAGAGTTTTCAGACACCTAAAAATAAAGTATACCAATAATGATTGAGCGGGATGAATACCAAATTCATTAACAAGAAATCAACACGATGCTAACTTACCGCCAACGACAACCACTGCTAATGCGTTCTAAACCGTTGAAGTGTAGTTCTCTACTCCACAATCTGTTCCTAAGCACGAAAAATCACCTTTCAATCACCACGAATTGTTATCTCCAAAAATCCCGAACCAGAAATAAATGACAATGGAATTCTACTTACCAAAAAGGAAACCCGTCAATTCCAACAATTCGATCGCACAACGTAACCACCAGCCGAAATGAAAACCCAAAATAGCAAGTTGCAAGGATGGAAAAAAAAATCAGAAGGAGGGAAACAAAAGGATTTGTCGTCAAAAAATTTGGAAGGGAAGAGAAAATTTTGAAAAAGATTAAAACAAAATAAAAATGATAAATCAAAATAACCCCAAAATCCCTCAAATCTCTCCCACTAACCCACTACTCAACAACTTCCACAGAATTTCAACTCAACCGAAACTCTCACAGTTAACAGAGCAAAAATAATCTCCCACGCTCACGCAGGGATTTGAACATAGGACCTTCAACAAACTGATATTCAACTTAAGTATCAAACCAGCAAACCCATTCTAATATAGTTTTACAAATAATTTAATATAAGCCCGTTAAACAAGTATAAGACTTAAATTAGAAAAATACTAAAATTTGCTAAAGTTAAGGCTTGAACTTAGGACCTCTCACACACACCTAGAAAACTTAACCACTGAAACAAATACACAATTATCACAATTTTACAAAAGCCGAAATAGAAATTTTGGTGCCATACAATTATAATTAAAGTAACATTTGGGTTTCATCTAAATCTTTTATAGATCTATTATAAAGTCGCGTACAACTCATAATCTTCATTCCTATTCAAGTTGAAAAGTGTGTTTCAAAAGTTGTTTTGAAAAATGTGATAGAAAAATGTTGTGAAAATGTATGGTTGTCAATTTTTAGTCTTTTTCATTACTGTTAAAAAATTATGGTTGAAGGTTAAAATGTATTTTTTTATATAAATAGTGAAAAGTTAAATTTTAATTAAATTATATGATATTTAAATAATCTAAAATAATGGTACATGAAATATAACTTTTAAATATCTTTTAATTAATTAATATAAAATTTTTTATAATATTACTGAGACATTAAATATTTTGAAAAATAAATATAATAATAAATGATATTTAAATAATTGAATATAATGCTACAGAAAATATTTAAATATAATGATACATAAAATATAAATTAATCTAATTTTTTATATGACATTTAAATAATTACTATAAATAAAGATATTTTAATAATTTTCACTTTCAAACGTAAAAGTTAAAAATATTTAAATCTCAACTTTCACGTGTTGGCTGAAAACACTTTTCTTCCACAATTTTAGCCCTAAAAGTCATATGTTCTTCATTGATTCTATAGTGGAAAAGAACTTTTGAGACCCAAACACAGTAAAACAAGATAATAATATTTGTAGATAAACATTTATATTAATTATCTATCTTTATTTTGACGACAACTCCACTTTGCTCTTATCTTTGGTGACTTCATCATTTCAAAAGAATATTGTCCTAATATGAAGTTTTCAAGGTTAGGAATAGAAAGTAAAAAGGAAATGATGGCAACCATTTTCTTCTTTTTGGGCTACAACTTCTGAATAAAACTTGTAAAGCGAGTAGCAGTTACAATCAGTCCCCTTACATATAGACAGCAAAAACTCACCCTTGGTTATACACAAATAAATGATGGAGTCTTCTTCCCACATCTTTTGCAAGCCTGTCGGCTTCCTCATTTGCTCCCCTGCTTTTACAATCCAAGTCTACTACGGGTTTGCATTCATTCAAATATTGCCAAGTGACTGCAACTAAAGAGTTAATATTATGTCACAGCCATAATATTGGATTAGAAATTTTATGGGTGTGAAAATCACAAATTTAGAAATTAATATGTATTTAAAAATAACATACAATAATTATTAAAGGCATGGCTTGGAACTAATTAATAATAATGACTCATGAAATATATATGATATTAAAATTAAAAAAAATTAGATTAAATAGTTTATGAGTCAATGTCGAGTAATCTTGTAACACCAACTCAATTAAATACATTAATATTAATACTAGAAATCCTATCACACATGTATGCGTGTGAAAACCACAAATTTAGAATACAAATGTGTGTTTAAAAAATATACAATAATTAATGAAACAAATAGTTTGAAACTAATTAAAAATAATAACAAATGAAATATGCATTATATTAAAATTTTAAAAAATAAGATTAAATTGTTTACCATTGTGTTGTCATCAATTTTGAATCAATGTCGAGTTAAGTTATGACACAAACTCAATCAAATATATTATTAATATTAGAAATCTTATCACAAGTGCATGCACGTGGAAACCACAAGTTTAAAACACATATGCATGTTTAAACGTTACATGCAATAAATAATTAATGTGTAATTTGAAACTAATTAATCATGAGTTTGTGACGAGTTAGTGAATTGACTTGTAACACCAAGTTAATAATAACATTATTAATATATACAACTGATTAAGATAATATATTGTACATAGCAAAACCATAATGTATAAAATATATTAAAATGAATTTTTGGTTGAGTAATAAATTTAAGGTTTTAGTAATTCAATTAGGGTAGGTTCAAATCTCGCCATATGCATATTTTAATTGATTTTTGTTAAAATAAAAAGACTAAAATACCCTTGTATAATGTAACTTTTTTTTAATTACGAAATGATATTTTAATAATTTCCTGACCAAGTTAGTAACCCGGTTGAGAGTGACACCAACACAACCAAAGATATAATAAATAGTATAGATATTGGTGAAAAAAACTTCTACATAAAAAATATAATTTATTCATGGATGTATTTTAAGTGGTGCAATATTTTAGAGTAAATTACACGAATAGTCATTTAATTATGATATTATTTTTGTTTTGATATTTATCTATAAAAATTTTCAATTTGATCATTAATATTTTTGAAATTTAATTTTTTAATCACTTTATCATTAAGTCGAAAATTTAACATAACTATTTTTTATTTAGCATAATAAAAAAATTTAGTTATTAAATATTTATGATATTATAAATTTGATTGGATAATGAAAAGAAGTACCCAAATGGAGTGAGATTTTGACTCTTTGACACCGCCTTACAATGATGATATAAGTGTTTGTTTATATTATATGGGAATGAATATTTTGGCGCCGTTTTTGGCTAACTAGATTAAATAATAATTTATTAAATTAATTTTTGGGCATTTTGTAAATAATAATTTTGTTGGGCTTATTCATTTTTATTTTTATGTTTTGTAAATAACTAGATTTTCCCAATCTTATAATTTACAAGCTTTTTTTATTTCAGAAAAAGTTAAATGGAAATTCATCATCTAGTATTTTGGATCATCAAAGTTGAGCAATATGTGAATATCTTCCTCACGATAAAATGTTTGTATTTTCTTTGATTGTTTTAGCTTTTGTTGTAATTACTAAAACCTCAAGCAATTTTGTTCAGCCAACCACATTTGTTTTCCACAGGATTCAGTTCTTATTTACTTAATTCATTATTCTCAATAAACCAGGAAAAAAGTACATGTTGTGTATGGATTTTAGCTATTCTAGAGAAAGTTAATTTGGTTTAACAGTTGCTTGTACTTGCTTATTTGATCTTTCATTTTCTAGAGCTACTTAAAAGAGTTTTGTTGATATTTGGGTAGCAAGTGCAAGTTGTTATACATCAGTGATCACTAGCCCGAATTCCATGTAGGATTCGAGTCACTTACCTGCGAGCTGGATAGGTCCCACTAAGCGATTGAGTGTGAGGAAAACCATGAGAAGACAGCAAGGGAAGTTCACGGATCTAGCTTACAAGAAGAGCTCGCACAAATCAAGGGAAAGCCATAGTCCCGGTTCTCATGTATCCAAGGAGCTCGGAGAAGGGAGACCCTGTGGTCTGATAGGCAATCAAGAGTGAAACACGTGTCCTGCATACCTGAAGTCTGTTTAAAACGTCTGTCCTAGGAATAGTGGGGTCAAGTCATGAACAGTAATACTATATATAAATATCTGAATGTTTCCATTAATAAGACACGAGATAAAATTACTCAATACAAGTAAATGTTCAAAAATTATCTATCTTTAGCCACTTGGTGTCTATGTCCTTTCAAATTTGTATCATTTAGGATAAATTTAAAGGGAAATTAGAAAATATATGGTATTCACTCTTTACACTTGCCTGATTTTTTGTTGTGTTAATGCATGAATATGACAAAATGTTTGAAGGATGGTCTAAGACAACAACAAATGGTTGAAACCATATATTCTTAGGTACCATTTATAGCTATCAATTTACTTGATTAATCCACATATTCAGTCCCTCATGTCATTGTTAGTTCTATTGATGTTATATAAAAAATTTTATCAACATTTTGTGGGTTTTCTGAACACACAATTTCTAATGGCTTTTCTAGCCTAAATATGATAAGTAACTATTTTTCTTTCTTCTTTTTGTCCTCTTTTCATATCTTTTTTTTCCTGGTTTTTTACTAAAATAAGACAAAAAAATAAAAAAAAATCAAAATAATACAACAATAAAATTATGTACCAAAATGGTACATCCAGGGTGGTGCTGCCTATGGCAGTGGCGTGGCCACCCTGGCTCTGATAAAATTTCTGTCATTTTCTGTTAAAAAGTTAAAAACGAAAAAAAATAAAAATCTGAAAAAAAAAGGGATGGAGGGGGTGCCAGAGGCGGCACCTAACCAATATAAGAGCTGAAGCAGCAACTCCAGAAGCAAGAAGCAGCAGCAAGGAGAAGAAGAGAAAAAGAAAGAAAAGGAGAAGAGAAGAAGAAAAAGGAGAAGGAAAAAAAATAGAAAAGAGAAGGTATAATTTTTTTTTAAATAATGGATTTTTATATTGTTATTGTGTTTTTCCTGTTATTATTATTGTTGATTTTTATTGTTTTTTTGTTGTTAGTTATTATTGTTAGTAAAAAAACCTTATTATTATTGTTAGTTAGTTATTGTTAGTAAAAAACCCTAATTATTGTTAGTTATTATTATTGTTGATTTATATTAATTTTTTAAAAAAACCTAAAAAACCTATTTATGTTATGTTAAGAATGTTTTATTTTTTTATGTAATTTATTTGTTATATGTGTTTTAGGTTGATTAGATAATATTTATGAAATTTATTTGGCATGTTATAGATATTGTTAGAAATGGCAACATATTCGGTATTGCTTGATGAGATAATAACTTCAACATAAAGAGAAAAAGTTGATAAGATAACGAGAAAAGTGCAAGATTACAGAATGAAACCAAAAGAAGACATTGTTCAACACATTATCACAGTAAATAAAAAGATGCAAGAAGTGTTGTGGAAAGGTTATGAAATGATTAGAAAGAATAAAGTGTAATACTTAACCTTCAGAGGGACATTAATAGAACTGGACCATCAAATCATTTTAGACCAACTTTGGAAGACATTGGTACCACGAACCTATTGGAATCTAGTTATATGCTTCGTAAAGTTTATAATCTCTTATGGAGCAAGGAAAATAGCGAGACAAAGTATAGGTTCACGAAAGTTGACTGGAAAGCAAAATGTGATTGACATACCATTAATGGATAAATTAGATGTTAGGAAATTACCCAGAGAATTTCTAATTTCAATACTCGTTATAAAGATTGAGGAGGAAAAAGATCCCGAGGAATTACCAAATTAGATTGTAGAAGATGAATATGAAGAGAATCAAGAATATCTAAATTGGATTATATAGTATTTCCTAGAGGAAGATATAGGGTTGGAGATGGAAGAAAACGTAGAACTGAATTTAAATGGTTAAATGTAAAGATAAATGTTGTTCATGTACAAAATGAGAACTGAAAAAGTATGAGCTTATGAATGAAAAAAATTGCATATTGATTAAATTTTTATTTAAGTAATTTATTTGCTGTTCAAAATTGTTTTGAGAAATTTTGTTTATTTTTTAACAGATTGAGCATTGAAGATAGATAATTACTTTTTCGTATGCGTTTATTTCAATGGAATCATCTTGACAACAACCATTGGATGCATATTTGAATGTCGACAACAAATATCAATGAGATTTAATAGAAATGTCTTATTGGATGATATGAAAGGAAGGATTAACGCAAAAATTGATAGACGTTCTGGGAGAAGGATCTCAAAACTTTACTACAAGTTTCCAATTTCGACAGATCCCATCAAATTCACCGAAATGGAACTTGTAGACGACGAAGACGTAGAGACAATGATCGCTATCGATCTTAATGTTACACTCGATATTGATGTGGTTGATGATGATGGATACGATGTAGTGATCCTTGTGATCAAGAGGTCGATAGTGATAATGATCCTGATGTGGACGATGTCCCCGATGTTATTTACGATGAAGACGTGAATGACAATGGAAACATTAACGCGCCTTCGGTTGGGAACCAGATGCGAAGTATTGTGATACACAATAATCCTAGGCCACACATGTCGCTTATAGACCCTGATGCGGTGCATATAGCTGAGTTCCCAGAGAACCCTAAAATACTTCCTGCTCACCAGCTGGCCGTAAATTCCGCTCCTGAGGAGTTGTTCGTAGGCCAGAGATATGAAAGTAAAGAAGAGTGCGTATTTGCTATTAAGCGGTATAGCATGAATATATCAGTGGATTACAAAGTTGCAGTGTCTAAACCGACATTATATATTAGGGAGTGTTGGAAGTCGGCGGAAGGTTGCAATTGGCGAGTACGAGCTGCATTTATTCAAAATTCGTAGATGTGTGAGATACGCAAATTTTTTGGGCCTTACACAAACACATCAACACGTATGACAGAAGATCATCGAAAACTTGATTCTAAAACTATCTGTACGTGTATCATGCCAATGGTGAAGGACATGCCGACCATTAAAGATTTGGTACTGATTGCTGAAATGCAAGCACGATTTCAATATCGAGTATCATATCGAAAGGCATGGATAACTAAACAGATCGAAATGGAGCAATTGTATAGGGATTTCGATACGTTGTATAACTATCTATAGGGATGGATAGCCGCTATGCTGGAGTACATACCGGGGACTGTCATTGAGTTACAGACACAACCTTATTACGGGCCAGATGACCAACTACAATCGGGAAAAAGAATTTTCCACTAGATGTTCTGGATGTTTGATCCATGTGTGCGCGCATTTCCCCCTGCAAGCCGTTTGGAACAAATGCGCACAAATGACCGAAAAATTTCTATTAAAATACATAGTGCGTGGAGCAGGATTTTGATTAACTGCAATTGCAGGAGGTAGCTGATTGTCTTGGTTTTCAGCCATCTCTTCGGTTGGGGGTTGAGTATCGTCCTCTTTCTCGTTCTCTGTGTATCTTAAGCTTCGCCTTATTTCTCTTTGATGTCTGCGAACTGTGCGATCGATTTCTTCATCAAAAAGTAGTGGTCCTGACGGGTTTCTTCTAGTCATAAACTATAAAAACCTGCCAAGAGAAAGGAAAAAGTAAATTAATAAATAATAATAATTAATTTAATTGCAAGAAAAATAAATGGCTAAAGTAGTAAAAATTAAGCGTTCCTAATATCTTAGTTCCTCGGCAACGGTGCCAAAAACTTGATCGCGTAATTTCGTGATAGGTTTTAAATATTTATAATTAATCGTTCTTGAAACTAACTATTATTGCGATGTAGGCAAGTGTACCTATCGAACAATAGTATAGTTTTAGCAAGACCAGATTGTCGAACCCGAAGGAACCAAAAGTACTAATAATGATTGTCTTTTTATTATCTAGCCTAAGAATAAAAAGGTTTTGTTTTAACTAACTAATTATCTAAACTAAGAACTCACAGAGAATAAAATTAGGGAATTGCTTTTGGGAAAATCGATTGAATTAAGACAATACCTAAGGAAAAATCCACCTAGACTGTATTTGTTATTCTGGCTCCGAATCGGACAATTTATTCATTTAACTTGTTCCGTAGAGATCCCTAAGTTATGTTATTATCCTTATTCAATACTAATAACGTCTAATCCCTAGATTGAATAATTGAGACCTTTCTCTAATTAACACCCTAGGGTTGCATTAACTCGATCTATGGATCCCCTTATCAGGTTTCACCCTAATCCGGAAAAATCTTGTCACCCTATGTCTAGGCGCGCAAACAACTCCGCTTAATTATGAAAAATGTACTCTTAGACAGGGTCTATTCCTCCTCTGAATAAGAGTTTATCTTGAATCAGTATCCTGGGATATCAAAACAAGAATTAAGAACACATAATTAAGAACAAGTTAAATATTTATCATACAATTCAGAAAATAATAACAAGATTCGTCTTAGGTTTCATTCCCCTTAGGTATTTAGGGGTTTTAGTTCATAACTAAATAAGAAAACATCTCAAAATAATAAAGAATACAAAACATAAAGAAAACCCAAAACTCCTGAAGGGGAAATTGAGGAGAGATCTTCAGTCTTGATGATGAATTCGGCTTTTGAGACGGATCAATCGGCTTTCTTGGAGTAATTTCTTACTCCCTTCTTGTGTGTCCCTTTTCTTCCTCTTCTAGGGTGTATTTATAGGCTTTGGAATGCCTAAGAGCCCTCAAAATTAGCCTTTTCCGAATTGGACTCAACTTGGGCTCGGTAGGGACACGCTCGTGTGCGATTACTTCAGGCCGTGCTCGAGCCTGCCAAATTGACACGACCGTGTGGTCTGCCCGTGTGAGGAGGTTCAGGCCGTGTTGATTTTGTACTTTGGCCCATTTTCTCCGTTTTTGGGCCGTTTCTCATTCCTTTTGCTCTTCTATGCTCTCTTAAGTATAAAACATGAAATTAAAGCATTAGGAGCATCGAATTCACCAATTCTAATGGAAAATCATCCATAAAATGAGTTAAGCATGGGGTAAAAATATGTATAAATTACGATTTATCATGCGTAATTAAATACTTCAGACTTTTATGATCAGAAAACACGTGATATTTCTCACCAATAGATAGTGAGGCCAGATCTTCAAAGCAAACACAATGGCAGCTAACTCAAGGTCGTGTGTCAGATAGTTCTTCTCATACGGCTTTAACTGTCTTGAAGCATAAGCAACAACTTTTCCTTCTTGCATTAAAACACAACCGAGTCCATTCAATGAAGCATCGCTGTAAACAATGAATTCTTTACCTGACTCAGGTTGTACTAGTACTGGAGGTTCAGTTAACAGAGCTTTTAACCGATCAAAACTTCTCTGACATTACTCAAACTATTCAAATTTCACATCTTTCTGAAGCAATTTTGTCAACGGAGTTGCTATCACAGAGAAATCTTTTACAAATCGTCTATAATAACCGGCAAGTCCCAAAAAACTGCGGAGTTCAGATACATTCCTCGAAGGTTTCCAATCCAGAATAGCTGAAATCTTGCTCGAATCAACTCGAATACCGAAAGCTGATACAATATAACCCAAAAAACCAACTTCTCTCAACCAGAATTAACATTTACTAAACTTTGCATACAACTGTTTATCTCGCAGAGTCTATAGCACTATTTTAAATGCTTGGCATGTTAAGTTTCATCTCGTGAATAAATCAATATGTCATCAATGTATACAACCACAAATTGATCTAAATACGGTCTAAAAATTCTATTCACCAAATCCATAAAAATAGCAGGTGCATTTGTTAATCCAAAAGGCATAACTAAAAATTCATAATGCTCGTACCTTGTTCTAAAAGCAGTTTTCGGAATATCAGAATCCTTTACTCGCAACTGGTAGTAACCCGATCTTAAATCTATCTTGGAAAACATAGTAGCACCTTTCAACTGATCGAATAAGTCATCAATTCTAGGCAGAGGATATTTGTTCTTTACAATCACTTTATTAAGTTGACGGTAATCAATACACATTCTCATCGTGCCATCTTTCTTTTTCACAAACTAAACAGGAGCACCCCAAGGTGAGAAACTTGGTTTAGCAAATCCTCGATCGGTCAATTCTTGCAACTAAGGCTTTAATTCTTTTAACTCGGTTAGAGCCATTCTATACGGAGCTATCGAAATCAGAGTAGTACCAGGTACTAATTCAATGCCAAACTCGACTTCTAGAATAGGAGGCAAACCAGACAGTTCTTCAAGAAACACATCAGAGAATTCACAAACAACAGGCACTGATTCAACTTTCTTATCATTCACTTTCAAATATAACACATAAGCTAAGTAGGCTTCACAACCTTTCTTTACATAATTCTGTATTTTCATTGCAGATATCACAGCTGGTAGCCCATCCAAATCACTAGACTCAATTCGGAATTTTTCATCATTCGGCCGCGTTTTCGGTCGCGTTGCGTTTATCGCGGTTGCGGACATAACAGATCCTATTGCGGTCACTGCGGGTATCGCGGTCGTGAATTTTTTTAAAATTTGCACAACTTATTGTAAATCATAATAATTATAATTATAATTATAAAAAGTCACTTTTAATGATTTTTAGAGTGTTTTTTTTAACACTTATGAACTTTTATTAATATGATATGAGAACACAACTTTTATAATCATTACTTATTCTTATATTTATTTACGAATTTTCTAATAATGTTATATTAACTAATAACAAAGTAAAAAAAAAGAAATATTAAACATTTATCATATTTTAAGTTTGAAAGTTTTTATAGATAAAATAATTGAAAATTCATACCTGAGAGATGTTTTCAATATTAAGAGGGTTGTTTTTTACGTTACAACAAAATAGATATATAGCAGTGACAATAGTAGCTGCCACCATTTTTTAGCTTTTGCGACCTATGTATTTGATTCAATTTGAATGTACCTTTTTAATAATTTTTTTATTTGCAATAAATTTTAAAATATATTTAAAATATAAAATGCTGAAGAAATTATTATTTTTGGGGTGAAAGAAGAAATTAGTTTTTAATATTAAAACAAGTAAACAAATTGAAATTAATTTTTTTACTTTAAATTTAAAAATTAATAATTAACTAATACTTTTTTAATACAATAAGATTAGAATTAATTTTTTCTATACATATATAAATTAAATCAAATTTAATCTCATTTTTTCAAAATAATTTTATTTTTATTTTCAGAAGTTAACTTTATTTTACTTTCTTTTTTTTTAAATTTTATTCAAACAAGTGAGAATAGTTTTGCTTAAGGAAGTGGAGCATTATTAAATATTTTTTAATTTTAATTAAAAAAATAAAAGAACGGCAAACACACAAAATTTATAACCCAAAAACGCCTCTGTGCTTCTACTTCTTCACTTCTTCTTATTTCTTCAAATCAAAGTTAAATCCCTAAACAGTAAACAGTAAACAGTAAACAGTAAACACACAAAATTTAGAAAAAAAACTGAAGAGTTTTAGAAACTCTATCATCCTCTCCTCTGAAATTCTTGGAATATGTTGCTGGTTGTTGTGTCTTCTCCCTTCATCGGTTCATCCCTAAAGTCTCTAAAGAACATATGCACTACAGAAGTGAAAATTCAAGACATGCAAGCAAGAACCAAGACAAAATTTCAGGTAACTTACTTGAAAATTATCAATCTTTGAATGTGCAAGTGATTAAGGCAGGGTTTTCTTTTCAGATTCAAGTCCTCGGCACTTTCATCTACTGCTGTGTTGTTCACTTGTTTGCCGAAATATGAGATTGAGAAATTTAAATCCCTGTGTTGTTTTCTATCGCTCTGAATGCTGCAATGTTGTACTGTTGTTTGCTTTTCAGATTCAAGTATTCAACTTCTTTTTACTTTTTTTTTACTGAAAACTCTGATTTTGCAGGGGAATATATTCCCTTTTGGCTTTTGTTTTATTGTGTTGACTATTTGTGTTTCTGTTGAATGTTGATAGATGAATTTTTCTTATTTACTATAACGGGAAATAACGGAAATAGTAGCCCGTTATTGCCACAATTGGCCGTTACCCGTTAAATTGTAGCCACGATCTGCCGCTATCGGTGTGACTCTGCTTCACACCGTTATTTTCAGCAATAGCGGTTTCAGATGGTGCCGCTACCGTAATATAACGGCTGCTATTCTGATTGCGGGCCGCTATTTAAATCCCTGATTTTTACACCTTAAATCAATGACTTTTCATTTGCAATTCACAATAGCATCATGCAGAGTTAACCAATCCATTCCCAAAATTATGTCAAATTCATCGAAAGGTAAAAGCATCAAATCAGTAGGAAAACAGATATCTCGAATCATTAATGGAAAATTCTTGCAGGCTTTTCAACCAAGACACTTTTGCCTAAGGGGTTCGATACTCTAATTACGAATTCAGTAGACTCTACAGGCAAAGTCTTGCTATGCACTAAATTTATACAAATATAAGAATGCGTTGATCCAGGGTCTATCAATGCAATCGTAGAAGTATCATAAAGAGTAAAAGTACCAGTAATCACGTCTGGAGACGAAGCTTCCTCATGAACTCGAATAGCATAGGCTCTGGTAGGTGCTCTGGCATCAGATCTAACAGCAGTATTCCTAGTAGCTCTTTGATTCCGCTAACATTTCCCATACTTCTGGAAGGTCTACCTCTAGCTGAGGTGTTACTCGGTCTCAAATTCTGTATATTCTCTTGTTCAGCAGGTTCAGAACAATCTCTTATGAAATGATCCAGAGATCCACATCAAAAATAGGCTCGATCATTCAATCTACAATTTACTGGGTGTCTTTTTCCACAGTGTTCACATTCAGGTCTCTCAGATCGGACATTCTCAACACTTCCAACAGAAGTAGCAGGGACTCTGAAGTTTGTATGCGATCTAGCTCGATCTTGGTTTGAATGTCCCGCATTAGCATTTGGACGAATTTGATCATCTCGGAATTTGTTTGGTACAGACTGAAATGATCTACTCAAAGATCTCTTTCTAGCATCTCTAGCTTCAGAATCAGCTTTTCTTTTCTCTTTACTTAATTCTTCAGCTTTACAAGCTCGCTCAACGAGCACAACCATTTCTTTAATTTCCAGAATTCCAACTAACAGATGGATATCTTCGTTTAGTCCATCTTTAAAACTTTTGCACATTATTGCTTCATTCAATACACATTCACGGGCATATTGGCTCAATCTCACAAATTCACGTTCGTATTCAGTAATAGACATACGACCTTATTTAAGCTCAAGAAACTCTTTGTGTTTTTAATCAATGAATCTTTGACTGATATATTTCTTCCAGAATTCAGATTGAAAGAAATCCCAAGTAACTCGTTCACTCAGAACCACAGATATTAAAGTTTTCCACCAATGATACATTGTATCTCTCAGAAGTGAAATGACACATTTTACACATTCTTTAGGATTCAGAGACATTTCATCAAACACTCGTATTGTATTTTCCAACCAGAATTCGGCTCTTTCAGCATCATCATTCGTTGTAGCTCGAAACTCTTCAGCCCCATACTTTCTAATCTTATCAACCGGTGGTCTACTCAACTGTACCAGATTCACTCGTGGCATATCAGCAGTTTGAGAAGGATTAACCGGGGGTGGAGGTTGTTATATAGCCGGATTGGTTCTAATATATTGGGTGAACCATTCATTCATCATCTGATAGAAGGCTTACTTAGCCTCACTATCACAGCTACTCATAGCCAGTCGTGAATCATATTGCACCGTCCCTTGCGTGGGAGCAGGCGCATTACTTTTAACGTCGTCAGCTATAGCTTTATCGGGATCCATTTGCTATATAAAAGTACATTTCAATGTTAAGAGTCATCACACTATCACAGATTCAGATATATAGTATGTATAGCTAGACTCACATAAGCTATGGTAGTCCTAGAACCGACTAAACCATTGCTCTGATACCAATAAAATGTAACACTCTTATCCTATAACCGTTACCGGAATAGGTAAGGGGTGTCACAGGACAGACAAAACATTACAGAACAATACAGAATCACTGATATCATATAATATCAATACATAGATATTCATTCACAATTCAACCTTTAATATGGTCTATGAGACCTAAAACATACATTTAGGAAAGATCGGGATCAAACCGAACTCATTCAGAATTTTCAGAACTAACCAAATATTTAAGAACTGTTAAAGCCACACGCCCGTGAGACTAGACTGTGTGACTCACACGGGCATAAGCCACGCCCATCTGATCCAACCATGCCAAAAAGAGGTCCTATACTGACTTTTTCACACAGCCAATAGGCATGCCCGTGTACCATGGCCGTGTGATACTTAGCTAGCTACTGACTTTAGCCCACGGCCATATGACACGCCCGTGTGTCAAGATCATGTGATTTTTAAGAGAATGCTGCTTTCCTTACACGGCCACAAGGTACGCCCGTGTCCTCTGACCGTGTGACAAAATGTAGGCTTGATTTAAGCCAATTTGCCACCCCTTTTTGGGTCCAATCTTACAAGCAATAATATACAACATTCATACCAGAATTTCCAACCAATTCCATGCTTAAGAATGACTAAAACACATTAGAACTTAGCACATAACAACCATACACCAAAACTATACACAAACTCATCATTGTTAGCCAACTTCTATGGCATAATATATATACACATCAAAACTTATATACATAGACATTCTAGCCTATACATGCCATACTTTAAAATATTTGCACTTTTAAAAGTACCAAAAATGAGATCGATAGTGTGGTGACGATCCTCGACTATCCCCGAGCCTTCAGTAGCTACGATAACTATAAAACAGACAGTAAACACACAGAGTAAGCTACAAAGAGCTTAGTAAGCCAAATATTGGTCTAATTACTAAGGCATATATGTACTATTCAACCATATAGATTCATAACCATTTCATAGAATAATTCATACTTAACCATACACTATTGTTTACAAATATGTCATGTTTCATTTCCAATTCCATACATATTTCACAGAGACAGAGTTTCTCATATTCAGAAATTTAGTACGATACAAATGTACCTGCATAGGTTATACGTTTCATATAATCATATTTCGTACGCTATCATCAGACAGTTCAGAAACGATACAGATGTTCATAACCAAGTACAATGCCGGCGTCCCGGACTTTGTCTTACATGTAATTCAATATCGATGCCTCTGTCCCAGACAGGGTCTTACACGAAATCAGAAACGATGCGAATGTCCCAGACATGGTCTTATACGTAAATCTCAATCGAGGCCTGTGTCGCAGACACGGTCTTATACGATGTCTCAGACAGATGTCAACTTTTCTTTAGAAACATACAGAGCTTTTCAGATGCTATCATATTATCAAAATTTATTCAAATTCCATTTATCAGGGTTTTAAGGCCATCCAATACAGATTACAATTTATATGTACAAAATTTATTTCAATTAACACGTAATTGTAATTTGACTTACGTCAGATAGATTTCGAATAAAAAGAGTCGTCTATTCAACTATTTTGGACTTCCCCCGATCTAAGTCTGATTTTCTTTGTTCTTGATCTAATACAATACAAATTCAACCATTCAATCATTCATTTCATTCAATTTAATCCATATACACATATTTAAGGCACTTTGCATTTTAGCCCTTATAATTTCACACTTTGACAATTTAGTCTATTTTTCACAAAATCACCAATATGCAAAATTCATCAAGACTATAGCTTGGCCAAATATAAATGGCTTCCATACAAGCCCAAATAACATATTTAATTCACAAATTAGTCCTTCAAAACCTCATTTTCACAATTTAGCTGAATTAGCTCTATTTCATCAAAATTCAAAGACAAAGCTTAATAACCTCACACATATCTTTCATAATCTATATAGAAAAAACATCACAAATCTCATATAATCAACAATGGCATTTCATGAAATCTTTAACAGAAACAGAAATTCAGACATGGGCTTTGAAGAACGCGAAGCAACGATCACAGAAACGTAGAAATTATCAAAAAGAGACAAAAATCCATACCTTAATCAAGGATCAAAGTGCCAAAACCTAGCTTGTTCTTTTCCTCTCTTTTTTGTTTGTATTTTTGGCAAGTATATGCATGAATGAACAAATTTTCATGCATTTTTTTATTTAATAACATATATTACCTAATTATCTAACCATCCTTTAAAATTTTATCTATTTACTATATTGCCAAACCATGTCTCCCACTATCATATAATGGCCTTTTTGACATGCAAGGACCTCAAATTTAACAAACCATATCACTTAGGCACTTTAGCAACTAGAAGGCCACTTTTACAACTTATGCGATTTGGTCCTTTTTGCAAATCAAGCACAGAAACAGACAATTTAAATCACAGAAATTTCACAGATATAAATTCATATATCACAGACACAGAAAATAAATATTAAAATATTTTTTGGACTCAAATTTTTGGTCCCGAAACCACTATTCCGACTAGGGTCTAAACCGGACTGTTATATTCAATGGCTTCCCAAGCATCTTCTGTTTCGTGTCTAAACCGGACTGTTACATTCAATGGCTTCCCAAGCATCTTCTGTTTTGTCCTCTACCTTTCCACGCACCTTTTTTAGTAAACTTACTAAAGAAAAATACCACAAAAATATTTCCAAACAACTATTCTACATGGAAAAATGATTCTTTTTTCAAGATGATCCCTTCATGGGGTATACAAAGGCCATATCAACAGTTGTCGAAAAGCATGGGTGGGTCATCTTCTATCCTTATCCTGATGATTTCTTCCCAAAGGTAGTGAAAGAGTTTTATGCCCACATTACTTCTCCTATCAATGCATTTATATATGCTGACTTTGTGAAGACAATGTCTGATGTATGCACGCCCAGGGCATCCTCAACTATCGAGCTTCCAAAAGGTCCCATGACTCGAGCTCAAACCAAGCGACTTCAAGAAGCTTTATCAACTTTTGTGATGCACATTTGGGATGAGACCAAGGCTTTTGACGTTGGAGAAGCTGTGAGCGACTCTTCAAAGACTCATTACATTCTTTTGCAAACCAACTTCAGCTCCTCTCCAGCTCCCCAAGCTCAATTCAGCTCCAATCAGCTCACTTGAGCTTATTTCAGCTCATTTCTTTTCCATTTCAATAAACTAAGTTTTAACTTTGTTTTTAATTTAATTTGCTACAGCTCATGTTGAATTCCCTATCTCAAATTAGTTCATTAGTTGTTTTAGTCTATTTGAGCTAGCCGAATTTAATATGCTAGTTAATTTTAATTTAATGTGTCCGAAATTAGTTGGTTGTTATTTAAGTTGTCTAGTTGCAGTTTAAAATTATGATTAAATGAATATTTATATTTTATTTAATTATGTGTTTATGTCTTTGTAGGTTCAGCCGAATGTGGAGGTACATTAATGGCAAGGTGTATGTACGGGTTTGTTCAATGAATGAGAAGATTCATGCATGATTAGGTTCAATGCTTGGAGGAATTATGTTCATGTACATGGAAGATTAATTACATGCATTGGATTAGAAGAATACATTCCCTTTGGACGGCACATATGCATGTATGCATGGTATTTATTGCAAGTTCATCTACAGCCAGATTCAAGCTCCTTTCCAAGTTCCATGCATAGCCGAATGTATGTGGGAGGACTTTTGGAGTTTCTATGCATCTATTCGGCCAAGAGACACCTCTTGGAAGCTTCATGCACCCCATGGCCGAACTTAGACAACCCACTGAGCTTCCAAGGCTTCACATTCATTCAAGGTGTTTTGCTCATACATGAAGTTGTCCAATGTAGTTCCCATCAACCGAATCTAGCCTTAGCAAATTAAATAACTTGTTCTAGATTATTCTAGTTGATTCCTAGCCGAATTTACTTAGTCTTTAAGCTAGCTGATTTGTCCATTCGGCTACACATGTTAAACTATAAATAGTTTACTCATTTCTTTGTAAAAGGACTTTTGGCAAATTATTGAATGAACATTGTTCTTGTGAGGTTGCTTCCTCTCATATCTCGTACAAGTTTCGAAGACTTATCTAGTTTGTGCTAGTGGCGTCTACCGATCTTGTTTGAACTTATCACCATCTTTGGTGTGGCGTTCACCTATCATTCTATTCCATTTATCCACATTAACAATATAGGAATCAGGGTGACACTTTTTAGTGTTGAATCATTCTTGACGTTAAGTTCACTATTCCATCCCCACCTTACATTATCTCCTTATTATTGTTTCCAACACCGAACCATCTATTCAACCTCCTTTCTTGTTTCCTTAGCCGAACCTATCACTACCCTTTACATTTCTTTGAACCCCTTCCGTTTATTTGAACCTATCCATCTAACTTCTACTTCCAAGACCAAGACACGAATGACTCTTCTCGTCTATAATCAGGCACATCGTGAATTCGACTCCATCACCCGAGCCGAATCACTTCATTTGGTATCAGAGCTTGTAAAACCAGAGGCGCTGACATTCGTATCAAGATCAAACTAGGTTCGTTGTGAAAAAAAAAATTTGAATTAAAAAAATTTCAAATTGTATTTTCGTTTTCATATTGTAATAGCATTATTTTAAAGTAAAAAAAGAGAGAAATACAAAATTATAAAAAAATGTGAAGTGTTTAAAATTCTTTTCTGCTGTTTATATCTTTGTTCCGATCGTCAAGTGTCCATTTCATCAACTTTTTACCCCCCAAAACGCCACACTACATTAAAAATTTTATTTTTAGCCTACCCGTACACCCATACATCTTATCCCTTGTAACCATTTTGAAGCCGACCCCAAAGCACCAAGACGAGTCAACGAAACAAAATATGAGGTTATGAGAGTAAGTTTGAGTGGTAAAAGGCTAGAGAGTGTGAGAGCATTTGAGAGCTGAAAAATCTTAAAAAGCGAGTGAAACACGAGTGGAGTGCACTTATTTCTTTCCGAGTGAAATAGTGAGGTTTTGTTGTGAGGTGTTTATTTGTGTTTTGTTTTAACAATCTTCTTTTCAGCAGCTAATCAAGGCTCGAGAAGAGATTTTAGATTTTGAACTTCTAGACTTCGTGAAAGAAATGGATCGCTTGTTCGATAGGAAATAAAACCCCTCCAAGAATAATTGGTTCGTGTCAAA
This sequence comes from Gossypium hirsutum, assembly GCF_007990345.1. Classification (NCBI taxonomy): domain Eukaryota; kingdom Viridiplantae; phylum Streptophyta; class Magnoliopsida; order Malvales; family Malvaceae; genus Gossypium; species Gossypium hirsutum. The sequence goes on along the minus strand of NC_053434.1, from coordinate 87,448,004 downwards.
GAGCGAGGCCATCAAGCAAGAGCCCAACGGAAGCAAATTTCCCTAAGTCGAGACACCGAGTTAAGATCGTCATGGCAACATCCTTCCCATGACTACTTGAGAAAAGATTCATGTCGTGATCCCTATTCGTCAAGGACTTCGAGACAAAGTTCCCTATACTGTGACTCCTACTCAACGAGGAATTCAATTAGAAAGCGACAAAACTTTGAGTCCAAGGTCTTTCAAAATAATCTTAGAGAAGATAGATATATTTCTTCAAGAACTTTAAAGAAAACATCCATGGAGAATCCATCACAAAGAGACAAACAATTTTCTATTGTAAATGGTTTTCCTTATGCCCATCAAAAAATTTGCCATCCTGATTCTTTAGTGTTATCTGCCTCTTGTAATGAAAAAATGAAAGAAAAAGAAATGACAGAAAAAGAGTGTGAAAGAAAGCAAAAAGAGAATGAGAAAAAGAAAAAAATTGAAAAAGAAAGTGAAAAAGAAAAAGAGAAGGAAAAAGAAAAAAAGATCGAGAGTGAAAAAGAATATAAGAAGAAAAAGAAAATTGAAAAAGAAATTGAGTCTGAAGAGAGAAAAGATATTGAGCAAGAAATAAGTGTGTCGATGAAAAAGAAATGAGAAAAAAAGATGCAAGAAAGCAAGAAAAAGTAAGGAGTGTTCCTACTAACCAACACACGAGATTTCCTCGTGTTGTTCCTTTTCAGGTTATTGAAAATCCGTGTGACCACTTCCAGCTTTAATACCTTCCCAACGAGCGGCGATTTCAGTCGTACAAGAAAGGTAAGAATGAGAAAGACCCACTTTTGCCTGAAGGTAAGCGAGGTAAGTACTCTATGATTATTGAGTCACAATTATTTGATTTAAAAACTACTAATAAAGGTTTTGACGGTTCAATTTTTGAAAGGTTTCCAAATTTTGATTTGGTTAGTTATTGTTCAACTCTTGATGTTAATGACCTTGTTTCAAGAAGAGCCACGAAAAGTTTGTCTTATGACATGTTTAACTTTTCTGTTGAGTTGGTTTTGCCTATGTGAATCATGGAGGTGTGTGATAAAAGTTTTTCACATACAAATGTTGATGTGTTTGAATACTTAAACTCTTTGAATATATGTGCTAAGCCATTTTGTTTAAACAAGCCTATTCGATTGGTCTGTGATGGATTTAAACTTTTGAAAAGTTGCATGTTCATAACTTCTTTGTCCGGCATAAGCGTTCAAAGGATTTTGCATACAATGAATAATTCATTTAATTTTTCCCTTCAAAAGAAAACCTTAAATTTTTGTGTGAATTTTCCATGTTTTGATCTGCCAATTCGAATAAGTTTTGTGAAGTATGAATGTTTGCATGTTCGTTTGCCTAAACTTTCTTTGATCTACTTTTGTGATTTATTTGAGAAAGTGAGACTCTTGTTGTATTTTGGGATAAGTGATCAAAATCAAGTGTTTAAGCCAGGAGTAAGCCACTTTAAGTTGTTACCAAGAGAAGGTAAGCATCATAATTCCCTTGTAAATAAATTTGTTACACCTATTCATCTGATTCAAACTTTATCTTCATTTCTGAAAATAAATCTTGCGGTTAGTTTACAAAATCAAAATCCTATTTTTGATTCTGGAAATTTTGTTTTTAATTCCGAAATTGGTTCATGTTATCCACCTGTGAATAACATCTTAGCATGTCCTTTTAAATATATCCTTCCAGATGGTATTGACATTTTTTGTTTTTGTGGAGATTACATTTTGAAAAGCGCAAATTGTCTTTTTAACTTTTTACCTTTCCAGGTTTATTCAAGTCCGAAATATCGATTACATTATAACTCTAAAGAAAGAAGGTTTGAGATGATTGAAAATGGTAAAATCGATTTTTGTTTCCCTGAACCTAAAGTTAAACAAGGTATGGATTTTGGAATCTCTAATATATCCTTGTTCAATTTGATTGATGAAAAAAGCATTGTCGATGAGGATATAAATGTTTTGGTTGAAGATAAAATGACTTTTGGTACATGTGATATTGGTAAGTTTGATGATTATGATGGATGTCTGCAATCTTCGAGTTGTTGCATGAACTCCTTTTGTGACCATAGCGAATTACAAATACCATTTGAGATGATCAAGTGAACTAAGGACATTATGTTCCTAGCACCATTGTTTGTTAAGTTCTTAAGTTGCAATGGAACATGTTTATCTGGTAGAATGGAATATTGATGCTGTCTTGTTGTAAATGTTTTAAACGCAAGTTGATTAGCATTTATGACTGTTTGAATAAGTTTGTTTTCTATAATGATTCTCATTTGGTTGCAAGTTCTGAGACGTCTTTGTAGCAAAATATGATGCGACAACTAATCACATTTGTACAAGAACGAACAAGTAGACATCCCTGTTTCAAAATTAACCAGTGACTTGACTTGAGGACAAGTGGCTTTGAAGACGGGGGGAATGATGTATGCACGCCCGGGGTATCCTCAAGTGCATATCAAGATCCTATTGAGGTTCCAAAAGGTCCCATGACTTGAGCTCAAACCAAGCGACTTCAAGAAGCTTTATCAGCTTTATTGATGCGCATTTGGGATGAGACCAAGTGTCTTGACATTGGAGAAGCTGTGAACAACTCTTCAAAGACTCATTACACTCTTTTGCAAACCGACTTCAGCTCCTCTCTAGCTCCCCAAGCTCAATACAGCTCCAATCAGCTCACTTGAGCTTGTTTCAGCTCGTTTGAGCTTGATTTCATATCGTTTCAGCTCATTTCTTTTCCATTTCAATAAACTAAGTTTTAACTTTGTTTTTAATTTAATTTGCTACAGCTCATGCCGAATTCCCTAGCTCAAATTAGTTCATTAGTTGTTTTAGTCTATTTGAGCTAGCCGAATTTAATATGCTAGTTAATTTTAATTTAATGTGTCCAAAATTAGTTGGTTGTGATTTAAGTTGTCTAGTTGATGTTTAAAATTATGATTAAATGAATATTTATATTTTATTTAATTATGTGTTTATGTCTTTGTAGGTTCAGCTGAATGTGGAGGTACATTAATGGCTATGTGCATGTACGGGTTTGTTCAATGAATGAGAAGATTCGTGCATGATTCGGTTCAATGCTTGGAGGAATTATGTTCATGTACATGGAAGATTAATTACATGCATTGGATTATGAAGAATGCACTCCCTTTGGACGGCACACATGCATGTATGCATGGTATTTATTGCAAGTTCATGTATGGCTAGATTGAAGCTCCTTTCCAAGTTCCATGCATAGCCGAATGCATGTGGGAGGACTTTTGGAGTTTTTATGCACCTATTCGGCCAAGAGACACCTCTTGGAAGCTTCATGCACCCCATGGCCAAACCTAGACAACCCATTGAGCTTCTAAGGCTTCACATTCATTCAAGGTGTTTTGTTTATACATGAAGCTGTCCAATGTAGTTCCCATCAGCTGAATCTAGCCTTATCAAATTAAATAACTTGTTCTAGATTATTCTAGTTGATTCCTAGCTGAATTTACTTAGTCTTTAAGCTAGCTAATTTGTCCATTCGGCTACACATGTTAAACTATAAATAGTTTACTCATTTCTTTGTAAAAGGACTTTTGCCAAATTATTGAATGAACATTGTTCTTGTGAGGTTGCTTCCTCTCATATCTCGTACAAGTTTCGAAGACTTATCTAGTTTGTGCTAATGGCGTCTACCGATCTTGTTTCAACTTATCACCATCTTTGGTGTGGCGTTCACCTATCCTTCTATTCTATTTATCCACCTTAACAATATAGGAACTAGGGTGACACTTTTTAGTGTTGAATCATTCCGGACATTAAGTTTACTATTCCGTCCCCACTTTACATTATCTCCTGATTATTGTTTCCAACACTGAACCATCTATTCAACCTCATTTCTTGTTTCCTTAGCCGAACCTATCACTACCCTTTACATTTCTTTGAACCCCTTCCGCTTATTTGAACCTATCCATCTAACTTCTACTTCCAAGACCAAGACAAGAACGAGTCTTCTTGTCTACGATCTGGCACATCGTGAATTCGACTCCATCATCCAAGCCGGATCACATCAATGTCCCTAGAGTGTTTAGTGACGTCCTCACTGATGTTTATGTGGAAGGTACATAATGGTCGATCTCAAGAAATTACTATTACACCATTGATAGAGTCTTATTGAAGCCTCAATGCAAGATTTGGTACCATTTCTTGAAAACTCGTCTCATTCCTTCTACAAATAATGTTACAATATCTAAGGATCGATTATTGCTTCTCCACTCCATAATGGTGGGCTGAAAGATTAATGTTGGCAAAATCATATTTTGTGAGATTCATCGTTGTACCGAAAAGAATGTTGGCACTTTAAATTTCCCCTCACTGATTATTGCATTATGACAATGAGTCAAGGTTCCCCTATCATCAAATGAAGACCACCTTATGAACAAAGGGGCTATTACTAAGCTCATTGCACAAAAACTAGCTGGCGAGGAAATGCCAAACCAAATTGGCACGCCTCTGTCTTTTTCCCCTAAGACTACTTCTACTGCCCCCTTGACTTCTCACACTGAGTTTGAGTGGCAAATGATTGAAGCTGTAGAGGGTTTGAAACAACAATTGTGTATGTTGGAAAAGCATTAGAAAATGCTTGTAACTGACTTTGGCAAAGCTCAAGAAGAGATGGCCATCTTTTGGGGATATGTTCGCCAACATGATGCTGCTATTTGTAAATCCTTGCAAAAGAACTTCTCACGCCCAATGCCACCATTTCCTATTTTTCCTAAGGAACTGCTATTGAATCCTGATGCAGAAGATGAATAACCTATTATGTAAGGGTCATGAGCATTACTAATGAATCAAATAATTAATTCAATCATAATCAACATATAAACTAACTAATAACATTATAATATGCAAGGGCAGGTCACGACTATCTAATACTTTCATGCTAGATTCTTATACATTCGAATAATAAATTATGCTATGCATTTCTAAACTTGGTCTTCCACTGTCTATACTTTTATCACTATTTATCCTTTCTAGAATGTCAGAATTCGGATACATACAAGACTATTCTAATTATTAGCATCAGAGTATTAGTCCATACTCCGTCTACGATTATCTTTTTAATTTATCTTCGATGATGTTAGTGGAATGCACTTAGTTTAGGTTTGCTGATCCACCCCAATATAGAATAAAAATTAGTCTTACAGCCCCTATTTTGAGTCTATGGGACCCTAAAAGTAGTTCAAAAATAGGCAATGGCTAATTTGAAACAATTCTGGAAGTATAGGAAATAATTACAAAAAATTTGATTTCAAGGGTCACACACCCGTGTGGCCAGGCTACGTAATTCTCTGGCTTAGGTCACACGCCCATGTGTGTTGCTCGTGTGTGACACACACCCGTGTGCACCAAAAGTACCTTAAAACTCAAGTTTACCATTTCCTATTTACTTAGGCATAAGCAAATCAATTACCAATCGTTTAACTTATTCAAAACACGATTAAACATGCCAAAAATACACCAAATTCATCACCTAATATGCATAACCAATGTACCCTCATTGGTACCACATTTTATATGTTCAAATACATCAACAACACATCAAACATTCAAGACTTTCATTCATATCATACTCACCATATTTGAACTAACTTTCAAATTTCTTGTAACGCCCCCAAAATCCCAAAATCCAAAAATCCCGAAATCTTGAATTTTTCTTTTTGTCCTTAATAATTCCAGTTAAGTGTTAATTACGCAAAGGTAGGTCTTGGTCAAGGTTTGAGTTCAAATTAAGGGGTAGAAGAAATTATAAGTTAATTATTAAAAGAATCAGGGTTGGCAAGTAGTTGGGCTTTTAAATAAAGATAAGGGAAAATAGCAGTAAAGAGCCTAGTAGAGGAGTGGCTAAGTGATGCTACTTAGAGTGTAGGGAGGTGGCGTTAATAGCTAGTAAGGAGGTCTAAGGCTCAAATCCTAGCTTAGTGTTTTTAGAAGTTTAATTTTGACCTTCTAGAAGGATGGAAGTGGCGTGAAAGTGGACTCCAAGGGAAGTGTTCAGGAGAGAAAATTAAGAAAAGGATCAAGGGGTTATCACGGAGAAAAAAGAGGAGATGAGAAGGGAGAAGTGATGGAGCTGAATGGGGAATTGGGCATGGGAAAATTCGACTATAAGGCTTATAAATAGGTGCCGAATGCTAGGGTATGAAGCTACTGACCGAATTTCCTTCACCCTGTTACCAGAAACTATTTTCTCTAAAAGCCGAAAACCCTCTACCTTTCTTTTCTTTTTCTCCTTCCTTGTGCCGAATTCTATTCTTCCTCTACCTCATTGCTGACTTTTATTTTTTTTCCTTGGAGCCGAATAACCCTCTTTTTCCATACAAAATCGTAAAGGGTCGAACCTCTTTGGCCGAATACCCTTGGTGTAATCACTACTCCTTCTACTTCGGTCAAATCTAGTGTAAGTGTTGTTCTCCCAATCGGTTTCTTTGTTAAGTATCAAATATTTTCCCTCACTCTTTCTAATCAACTGTGGTAGGGAATTAGTATCAGATATCGGATCTTAGCTCATTGCCGAATTGCTCCTTAGGTGTTGCGATTTTGGTAAGTATTCCTCTTCCATTGGCGAAGGTTGGCCAAATAGCCATAGTAAGGTAAGGTAACTTGTGTTGGATACAAGTCACCTATTATTCTGGTTTTAATAGTTACGATTGGTGCAGATCTAGGAGTTGATCGTGGTTAATGAAGGGGCTGTTATACTTATCGCGCAAGGTAAGGTTAAGGTGAGATTCTGACTTTTGGTAAGGTATTCGATAAGTATGTAAGATTAATCTTTGAGTGATATCGATTATAGTTTTGGGCTAAGGAGATCGCATCACGCTTGCTTACTAGGTGTGTATATACACTGCACACACACAATGAATCAGCAAAAGCCGAAATGCCGAAATACCAAAATACCGAAAAACTGAAAAGCTGAAATGCCGAAAAACTGAAAGTTGGGCTACGGTAGTCACGCGAGTGCGTGAACACTGGTGGAGAGGAAATCAATAGGTTGCCTGAGGCCCACGGGCGATTTCGTGGACTTGGGCTGTGATTTGGCCATACGGGCCATAATGGGCTCAATCGGCCCGATGGGTTGTTGGGCCCATAATAGGTAAAAACTGAATATTGATGCTATGTGATAGAAATTTGTATGTGAGCATGAATATGAATGTGACTGGGCCTAACGGGCCATATAAATGTGATTTGGGCCTAATGGGCCATATACAAGTGATTTGGGCCTAATGGGCCATACGAATATGATTGGGTTTAATTAGCCAGATACAGATATGTGAATTTGTTTGGGAGTTGTAAGGGGTTTTGGGCCTAGTATATGATAACTACATAAAACTTAATTAATTAATTGAGACCGTGGACAAGTCATAGGGTTACGGTGTGGCAACGGGTATATGCATGTCTAGGATTGGATCTAGGGAGAGCTTGGTACTTAAGCGGTCTTAATGACCCACCTTCTCTTCTCTGGAATCCTACCTGGTGCATAGTATTCGTTCATCTTAGCTCGCGGGACTTGTTCATGGGCCAAGGTAAGTGAAAACCGTAATTAAGGGAAAATTACCGAAATGCCCCTAAGGGCAAGAATGACCAGAATACCCCTAGGTGTTGAATGTAAGTTTTATGGATGTGACTTGCATACATATGATGTTCTGCTTAAGTTGCATATGGGGTAGGAATATGGAACGGAGGAAGTATATGACGATTCGCATGGATGCTTGACAATCATGGATCGACTGATGGCTTTTAAAGCCCAATATGTAAATGAAGATAGTTCTGCAACCGGGCTACCATTGGTGTGTGGGCTGGGTGGGTCGATATTTATATCCCCACATGGTGTGATGGGGGATGAAGCTGGTGTGTAGCGGATGGATAATTTGGATGGGATTACATTGCATGTTTGATGATTTGTATTTGAATGCTTGTTTTTCATTGAGGGTTGTACACACTGAGTTTGCGAAAACTCACCCCCTCTTTTATTTTATTTTCAGGTGATGCTCAGTGGAAGGTTCGATGTTTGGAGGGACTCTGGGTGGCCGGCTAGCAAGATAATTCGGACTTGGTTTTTTTTTAAGCATTTTAAGGTTTCTCATTTTAAGAAGGGTTTTCAATGAAAACAACGCTAAAACACTTCAATGTGGCACACCAGATTCGACCATAACGTCTGGGCCGGGTTTGGGGTGTTACATTTCTAAAGTTACCAAATATGAAGCTAAGAACATACCAAGCATTATACTAAGCTACCAAACTTTAAACTATCACATACCAAAATACAAACTAGACTAGCATACCAACATAGCCTCAACCACAACCATATACACATTTAACCAGCATTTCACTAGCAGCTGAGTTAACAACATCTTATAAACGATATTAATAAAAGACTCCCTAGGTACATGCCATTTCAAAATGAAATATCACCATACTTGAGCTCAGGATTTGTGATTTGATGTTAAGTCGGTGATAATTCAAACAGTACCTAGCCTGCATACGTAAAATAAAACCGCACGTTGAGTAAAACTTAGTGGTATTTCTATAATATGAATAATATAAATTTGATGTAAGTATTTAATATGCAATATGCAACAAGTAAGCTATGTTCAAAAGTTTCAATTCAATAATATAATTCTTGCTCATTCATTATTCACATCTACTAAGATTTCACATATTCAAATATATATATCAATGGCATTTCGTTTAACATTTGAATCCATCAACTCCTACAATGGCAAGATTCATATCTTTGATCAATACTCGAATTCATTCAAGTTTCACATCTCAATTCATCATTTCACATATTATTTCTCATCTCATAATCATTTCTATATTTTTCATTTCAATATTTTCTCATCTCATATTCATTTCTCATCTTTGTCAATTCAATATCAATCACATAAATTGTTATTTTACTTTCCCCTATTAACACGACACGAACTCGGACGAATACACTGATCCAACCAACACACCAGTTTGACACCTAATGGCTCATTGAATAAATCTGAAGTAATAACTACACCCAGTGCTATATAAATTGACACCCAGTGTCTCATCGGTTAAACTGAAGCAAATTGGCACCCAATGCCTCATCGACTCGAGGTCGAAGTAATCCCTGAACTCTTCCTATCCTATGGCATGCCATCTATATCCGACTCAGCCCGATATAGTTAATAGGGATTCGTTTCACTTTTCAATACAATCAATATCTCAATTTCATGAATGTATATAATCACATACAAACATATATTCAATTTGATAATAATCACATTTTTCTCAATACACATATATTTATAATCAATATATTTCATAATATACAAAATCAATCCATTTCATTTCAATTATGAATTTAATTCAATCCCAAAGTACCAAAGTACTCACCTCTAATGCTTGCGATATGCAAACAATTATATATGTAATAATCTACTATTTAATTCGGATTATAGAAACACAAACCGTGATTTTTAAGCTATTTGACGTCGATTTTATCCTTCCCTTTTTTACTCGAGGATTTCAGTATGCTCTTAGCTACGGAATAAAACGATTAAATCAAATTAATATTACACATTTCAATTTCACATTAATTTTATATCTTCACACTATATTTTGCTTATTCTTCAACTTAGTACCTAAATAGAGATTAATTTTAACCTTTACATTTAACTTCATATTTTTATACTAATTTCACTCTAGACCATATTTCGCTTCCTCTTCTCCAATTCGATCCCTTAATTTCAAAATTTTCACAATTTAGTCCCTGTTGTTGAAAATCAACAATTAATTCAACAATTTAGTCCTTTTCGTTTCTAACTTAAAAATCTATCTACTTAATCCCTAATACTTAAACTATTCAACAATGTCAACATCTAAAATCTTGAACAATACTAAAAATTACAATATGGGTCAGGTAGCCCTAAGTACCGGAATTCTAAAAACGTAAAATTACAAGTATAAGGGATTAAATTGACTAACCAATTAAAATTCAGAAGTTAGAAACCCTTAGAGCTGTCGGCCTCTTTTGTTTGTTTGTTTCTTTTGTTTTCTTTAATTTGCATGCATTCCTCTTTCTATTTCTTTATTCTTTCTTTTATTATATGTTTCTATTATTATAACTATTATTGTATAATATAAATTACATACATTTTATATCATTTATTATAACATACATATATATATTAAGTAATATGTATATACATCATACATTATTAGTGTCGTCCACCACACTAAATAATTTCTTAATTTCTATTTTGATCCTTTTAGTTTATTTCAATTTATAAATCAACTTTTATCCTTTATCCAATTTAATTCTTGAACCATAATAATTCCTAATTTCACAAAATTCATTAATCTAAAAATTAATTTGCTACTTATTATTATTGCATGACATGTACACTTACACAATTACATTAATTATTTTACACGTAAGACTCGTCTATCCAGAAATTATCGTTCAATGTAAATTTACTTACTCTATCAAAACTCAATTACTAACATATGAAGCATTAAAAGAAATTAATATGCATGTCTAATTCATTCTTTATTCCATTCTTATTTTTAGCAATTTACTCAACAAAGTCAATCACGCCAACTTGAAAGATGGCAAAGACGCGAAAGAATACACCCTTCAAGAAATAAATAAATAAATACATGGAGTTATATGAACACCAATCCAATATTCAGAAAAGAAACTAAATAAATAATTTGAATCTTATTAGTTAATACTAAAAATTTATAAGGATGACACAATAGCCACTTCTGCAAAATTTAATTCTAAAATAGATACCTATATAGAACTACTACAAGAACGCCATGCAAAGCTATTTAATGAATCGTTTCTATATTAAGTTGTACGACCTTCGTTATACAAATCAATAATACCAACATTTTACATTTATAAATATTTTCTATGATTTATATAATTCACTACAATATACACGAAAATTAGTATAATTAGTTAATTGTTTCACTAGGTTAAAAGGTTATCAATTCTTACTAAAATAATGGTAATTGATACTACTTTCGACTGGTATACATATTGTGCCCTATTCATCAGAATAAAGTGACAAATTTTGATGGAACATACAGTTGCAAAAATTGTATTGAATAAATCCAACTGCTTCTACCAAGTTATAAGCTTACAATAAAAGCTGCAAACATTTCTGGACATGCCTTCTTTATCATTTTTTATGGCATAGCAAATTGCATTCTCGATTACACCACCCATCAATTATTCCATATAAATTTTGAGGTTACTTTTCTTAGGATGATAGCTATCTAAAGGTTGAGAAGATTATTCTAACACAATCTAATTTGTTGTTTTAGGACAATGGCTATCTAAAGGTTGAAAAGATTATTCAGAAATTGAGGAGGCTAAACATAAATGTTTGAAACTGATTTAAATGACTTCAATTTGAAGAATGGAAGCAACTTGTTACTATTGCACGTTTGCACACAAGATCATACAAGGATGAAGGTCGACTCCTTCTCGACAAAATTAATAAGGCAATCATTGTCAATTATATGCAAGTTTATTATAATTTAACAGTAGACTAATATAAATTGATTATTTCTGATCTAGTTGTGTATTTCCTCCATTTCAACTCGACAGCTCATTCATTCAAATGTTGGTATGACGAGTCAACAAGTTGAACATGTGGGAGAAGGTTTCCAAACCCCATAGAAGAAATCTCACTTACATAGATATGTGAACCATGTTACATAGTTCTCCTTAATTATCAATTTTTCCTACGTCTTCCCCTACTAATTATTATCAAACTTGAATTATCGGAAATGAAAGAAACCGATGGAGGAATGAATGAAGATAAATTACATTTGCAATATACAAGTTGTAGTTGTTACCCTTGTAACACCCCTTACTCGTATTCAACGCTGGAACAGGGTACGAGATATTACCGGACTTACAACACAACCAATCATATAATTCCGAGCCATAAATTTGCATCCAAATTAAAACCATTTTCTATTAATCATAAAGTCCCTAATACGAGCCTACAAGGCCCAAAACATACTTTGGAAGTGATCCGGGACTAAACTGAGCACTTAGGAAATTTTCACAAAACTTAAAAATTTTTTGCTATAAACAGGGGTTACACGCCCATGTGGATATGAGACAAGCCCGTGTGATCAGGCCGTGTGGTCACACATGCCCGTGTCCTGACCCCGTGTAACTCTCTGACTTGTAACTCGTGAACAAATTAATGTCACATGACCAAGTCAGATGCCCATGTGCTAGGCTGTGTGGTTAATTAAATTTTCATAAAATAGGTGCAGACTTCACACAGCCAGTGCCTGAGGCCATGTAATCCACACGACTGAGACACATGCCCGTGTCTTTGCCCTTGTGCTCAATTATGAGCATTTTGTTTCTCAAAATTTAGGTACAGGGGACACACAGCCAAAACACATGCCCATGGGGAAGACTGTGTGTCACACACAACCTAGACACACGCCCGTGTATCTACCCGTGTGGACAAAATAAAGGCTATTTACCTAGCCATTTGTCACCCTCATTCACACATACACATACACCAACTCAATGGCACAAAACATAATATACTTAGGCAACCAAAACACCCACAATTATGACCAACACATGCCGATACAATAGCAACATCTATCATACTCACAACATTTATTATCCCCTAAATCAATCATGAAAATTTCACATTCATTAAGCCTTAATTTACTACCTTCAAGACACCTAATTGTGCACAAATTTTTCATCTCATCAATAGATCATATTTCCAATCATTTCACATCCATGCTATGAATTAAATTTCATCATTCACCAAGCATACCATGACCATATCACCAAAGACATTGGCACATATATGAATATACTTAGGCTTACAACCATGTTAGCCAAAATAAGCCAATTTGCATGGCCAAATATCAAAACAAGCCTTTGACAATTACAAGCCAATACATTTGGCCAAATCAAATGACACATATAACAAAATGACAAAGTCTCTATGCATGCCATACTTCCAAAATACTAAGATCACCAATACCCAAAAATGAGAGTTTGATAGTGTGATTCGAATCTCCGATGATCTCCGATCCGAGTTAGCTTGGCGACACTATAAAATATGAAAAATAAACGGAGTAAGATATATAGCTTAGTAAGCTTGTATGCAAGAAATAAGCAATCTTACCATGCATAAAACATTTAAATGTTATAACATAATTAAATGTAAATTTACCATTCTCGTGATCATAACTCATTCCACCACAAAGCTTACCTCATATTCATTGTTTCAAACATTCAATAAACATGGGCTTTATGTACATACCTGAACCATCTCGAAAAGAATTTACACATATTCTCATCTTTGACATACCTATGAACCACTTGAAATAATAATGTCGGATACTCGGGATTTTTGCACACTAAGTGCCACATACGTAGCCAATGCTACCTCAATCTCATATCACATAATCGCTCGCTCTCGAGCTATCGATGGGCCTACTCACACAAGCTGTCATCAAGACGTAGCTACGCAGTGCTACTCACACAAGTTGTCAAGTATCTGAAACATATGCTGGTGTACTCAGCCACTGGTAGGACTTACAAGGCCAGCACCAGAATCACATAATCACATAACACATAATGACCCTAGTGACATGTCACTTGTATCCTAATCTATTGCTAAGGTTCAATGAGACTTCTTACTTGCTGAATCGTCGTCGAACTAGTTCATAAAATTATATTCATTTTCATAATCACACATACAATTCATGTAATATTAAAGCATTTAAGTACAATAGTTCTAAAGCTTATTTTTAACGTACGAACTTACCTCGGTACAAAATGGCTAATAGTTCGATTTAGTCCACAACCTTGTTCTTTCCCCAGTCTAGGTCAGAACCTTGTCTTTCTTGATTTATAATATCAACTTTAACATCACATTATTCAATTTAATCCCAAAAACACCTTCTGGAAAAAATTACAATTTTCCCCTAACTTTTCAACTTTTTAAATTTTAGTCCCTAGGCTCGTAAAATTATTTTCATTCAATTTCATCACACCCAAGCCTAGCCGAACCTATTCATTGCTCATAACAGCCCACATTTTTCATTTATTCACATTTTTACACATATTTTACAACTTTTACAAATAGGTCCCTATTTGACATTTTCATCAAAAATCACTTGGTAAATGTTGTTTATCTAAAACCAAACATGCATTTTCTACCATTAAACACCAAAATACAAAAATATTTAACATGGGTAAAATTTTAGACTTTGATTTTCTTTCAAATTAGTCGTTGAAATAGCTAGATTAGGTTGAGACAACTTCAAAAACATAAAAAATCATTAAAAAATGGACAAAGATAGACTTACAATCGAGCTTAAAAGCTTGGCCAAAACCCTAGCTATGGTGACCCTCAAAATTTCGGCATAAGGAGGATGAAATTGAGAAGATGACATCTTTTATTTGTTTTATTTGTCTTTATTAACCAAATGACCAAAATGCCCTTAATGCCAAACTTTGAAATTTCACCTAACCATGTCCATTTTTGTCCAACTAAGTATATAATGGTCTAATTACCATTTAAGGACCTCCAATTTAAAATTTCATAGCAATTAGACACCTCTAGCTTCTAGAACACATATTTTGCACCTATTGCAATTGAGTCCTATTAGTCAAATTGGACACTTGATCGATAAAATTTCTTAACGAAATTTCTACACAATCATTCAACCATACTGTAGACCTTAAAGAAATAATAAAATTAACATTTCTACTTCAGATTTATGGTCCTGAAACCACTGTTCCGATTTTACCCAAAAATGGGCTGTTACAACCCTTTTCTAAATTCTAAACTTTAAAATTACTCATTTATACATTAAACATATAGTAATTTATCTTGATAAAGTAGTTGTTCACAGTTTATCTCAGCTAAACTCATTACTTATTTTTAGGGATTAGATTAAATTAAAATTAGGATTATTGATTTAATGTATTGATTATGTTTCCTTAGGTCTACTCTTTTAGTATAAATAGCCATGTAATTTTTTCTGTTGAGATATACAAGAGAAAAAGATTCATATTAACAACATGGTATCAAGAGCTTGAGAATCCAGATTTAGAGAGCCTATTTTTTCAAAATTCCCAAACCCTAGAAAATCTAATTTGGTACTTTCCATTTTTCGACCTATTTTTTTCTCGCCGCCCCCTTCAATAAAGTTGTAGTCTCATCTCCGAAAAAACCTCAAAATTTGGTGACCAAACTCCCTGCGCTTGGATCGCTCGTACCACCCACAGCTTCAGTATACTTGGTTACATCCGTCGGCTTTAATTCTCTGACCACCACCGTTGGCTTTGTTTGTGTTTTTCTAGTCTTCCTTGTTGTTATTAGCTCTTGTGGTGCAACTTTTTTGTATAAAAAAACTGTAGAATTAAAAAGAATCCAACATCCAATTTTGTAAAGTTAAGTAATTTCTTTAATATTCATATTAATACTGACTCGTAGATTATTGATTCCAGTGCGAATAGACACATGACAGGTTCCTCTAAAAGTTTTTTAAACTACTTCCAAGTCAAAAAAAAAGAAACTGTTAGTGGCTGATGGGTCTTTTACTCCTATAATTGGATCAGGTTATCTCAATCGTACACCTAATATTAAACTATCCTTTGTACTACATGTTCCTCATTTTTCAGTTAACCTTTTATCTGTTAGTACCATCACAAATACCTTAAAATGAAAAATTGAATTTTTTCCTTATCATTGTGTATTCCAAGACCTTCAGACAGGGAAGAAGATTGGCAGTGGTAGATTGCATTATGGCTTATATATGTTGGAGACCAGTAGTGACTCTGTTCAAGCCTTTTTTAGAGGTAATAAGGTTACCAACCAAGGAATAATGAAGTGGCATAAACGGCTAAGGCACCCATCATTCTTTGTTATGGAAAAGTTATATATCGGATTATTTTCAAAAACTCAGTTTGATCCATTATTTTGTGAAACTTGTGAGTTTGCTAAACACACAAAAAATTCTTATTCTTTGAGAAATAATAGAAGTAATACTCCTTTTATGACTATTTATTCTAATGTTTGAGGACCAACTTAACATACATCATTATCTAGTTATTGGTGGTTTGTTACTTTTATTGATTGGTGCAATAGGATAACTTGGGTGTATTTGTTAAAATCGAAAAATAATGTGTTTACATGCTTCGAATCTTTTCATAAAATGGCCTGTACTTAATTTGATGCTAAGATACAGTTTTTTTAAAACTGGCAATGGTATAGAGTACAATTTTTATACCTATTTAGAGTCTTATGGGATAATTCATCAAACAACTTGTCCCAGTACTAGTTCAAAGAATGGGGTTGCTACAAGGAAAAACAGGCATTTCTTAGAAGTTACTAGATCTTTTATGTTTTCCATGAAACTTCTAAAACCATTATGGGGGAATGCAATTCTTGTAGCCACCTACCTTATTAATAGAATTCCATTCAGAACCTTTAATTTTAAAAGTCCCTTGAAAATTTTACAAGGTAAAAATAATTATATTGTTCCTCCTAGGATATTTTGATGTATCTGCTATGTTCAAGATTGAACAATAGGCAAATTAGATCCAAGAGCCCTTAAATGCGTGTTCATTGGGTATTCTCCAACGCAGGAAGGTTACAAGTGTTATCATCCTCCTTCACGAAGAACTTTCGTTAGTATGGATCAGAGAAATTTAAGCCCTATTATAGTACAACTCAATCACCTCTTCAGGGGGAGAATAATGAGAGAGAAAAAGTGGTACCTAACTTAGTAACTATTGAAACCTTATTCTAGAAAGCATCATTGTTCAAGAGAAAGCTACTATTTAGGGGGAGACTGTTGTTCCAAAAAACACCATTGTTTAAAAGGAACCTACTGCTCAAGAGGAGACTATTGTTTAGAAGGAGATTGTTGGGCATTTAGACAAACCAGATTTAAAGAAGTATTCAAAAAGGCTTAAAATAGAAGAAGTCATCATGCAAACTACTATATGCCAAGAATCTTCCTCTTTTGGTAAGTTACCCCCTAATGATTTAGATAAACGAATTGCCCAAAAGAAAAGGTGTTAGATCATTTACTAGATATCTTATGTCTAACTTTATCTCTTATAATTCATTATCCCTTCCCTATAAAGTCTTTGACTTGTATTTGTTATCTGTGTCTATTCTACAGGATTGGCATGAAGTATTTGAAGATCCCAAGTGAAAAGAAGCCATGGTTGAAGAAATGGCACTAACAAAGAATGAGAAATAGAAGCTAGTGACTCATCTAATAGACAAGAGTTTGGTGGGATGCAAATGGGTGTTTACTGTGAAACACAAGTCTGATGGTTTGATTGAAAGGTAGAAAGGCAGATTGGTTGCTAAAGGCTTCACTTAAACTTATAGAGTAGACTATCAAGAGACGTTTGCCCCTATTGCCAAAATAAACACCATCATAATTTTGTTATCTTGTATAGCCAACCTTGACTGGAACCTACAACAATTTGATGTAAACAATGCATTCCTACATGGAGACTTAGAAGAGGAAGTATATATAGAGATTCCTCCTAAATTTCATAATACAAAAACACAAGAGATAGTATGCAGATTGAAGAAAGCCTTGTATAGATTAAAACAATCTCCTAGAGCATGGGTTGACAGATTTCACAAAGCTATGATCACTTTTTGTTATCAACAAAGAAATGTTGATCATACCTTTTTTTATGAAACATCACAAGGGTAAGATCACTCTGCTTATTGTATATGTTGATGACATACTGTTGACAGGAGATAATGAAGAATAAATGGCTCGACTGAAACAATGTTTGGTTCAAGAATTTGAAATAAAAGATCTAGGGAAGTTACAATATTTTTTGGGAATTGGAGTTTCCAAATCAAAGAAAGGAATCTTCATATCTCAAAGAAAATACATCCTAGACCTCTTGACTGAGACAGGTATGATGGGATGTAAACCTGCAGAATCACCTATAGAAAGCTGTAACACCCCGAACCCGAGACCGTCACCGGAGTCGAACACGAGGTGTTAACAGACTTTAAACCACTTATAAAAAAATTTCCCAGACACTGCCAATCTGCGTACTAGTCGCTTTAAAAATCATATCTTGAGTTCAGAAACTCAGAATCCAGTTCCGTAAATTTTCCCTGAAACTAGACTCATATGCCCATCTACATATTGTTTTCTAGAATTTTTGGTTGGGCCAATTAGTACAGTTTATTAGTCAAAGTCTCCCATGTTACAGGGATCGACTACACTGATCTTTGCGCATTACGACTTGGATATCTCCCTGTACAGGGCTTCAATACTGATGTAGTTTGTTTCTATAGAAACTAGACTCAAAGAGGAATCTATACATATATGGCATGGCTCCTAATTATCTCTGGTTAATTTATAATTAATTTCCAAAGTCGAAACAGGGAATCCAGAAACCGTTCTGGCCCTGTCTTACGAGAACCTGAATATCTCTTAACATACTGTCCATATGATCATTTCGTTACTTTCCTATGAAAATAGATTTATCAAGGTTCGTTTACATAATTTATTCACTATTTAATTCCCTTCCTACTATTTTTAGTGATTTTCCAAATCTACATCACTGCTGCTGTCAGCATCTGCCTTTAAGGTAGACTTTACCTATTTCATAGTTTCCATGATTCAACTAGCCCTTTTAGCATAAATAGCACAAATTATGATAGTGATTAACCATTCCCATGGCCAATCCTTGTTAAGCATATCCACACCTCTCAATAACCATATCCATACCAAATGATTATAACATTATACTCAAACATATATAAGCCATTTCCGCATGGCTATCCAAAATTATACAAGTCCAAAGGGTCCATGACCCCCAACAAAAAGGGTAGTCCTATACATGCCATTTCGAAGTTCAACCAAAATTGTACCAAAAGGGCGGGGGCTTTGATAGTGTGGGCGACTTCGACTTCAAAATCCCGAGTCCGATAGCTGGAGAACCAAAATCTATAAAACAGAGAATCAAGGAGACGGAGTAAGCAATTTATGCTTAGTAAGTTTTGAGCAAGGGATTCCAGCACAACAAAAGTATAGCATTCATGTAGCTAAACGGATAATTTCATATGCACAATTTTTCAATATCATACTTACTTCACATTACCAACCCTTTTATTCATACACAAAGATCAACTTAGCCAAAGGCCGGTAGCTCATTTATCAACTGAGCGAATACTTATTTGTAAGGGCTCAACTAATTCAAAGCACATACGAAACATACCTCAATGTTGGGATGTTTCAAGCGTATTAACTGAAATTTTTACAGCAAGATCATTCATTCCCAAATCACGTACCTTCGGAATTTAACCGGATATAGCTACTCGTTCAAATACCTTCGGGACATAGCCCGGTTATAGTAACTCGCACAAATGCCTTCGGGACTTAACCCGGATTTAGTAACTCGCACAAATGCCTTCGGGCTTAGCCCGGAATTAGTATCTCGCACAAATGCCTTCGGATCTTAGTCCGGATATGGTCACTTAGCACAAAGCCTTCGGGACTTAGCCCGGACATCATTCAAATAACCATGCACATTTAACAATAAATCATGGCACATTCGTATTTCATTTTCGTTAGCAAAACTCAAACACAAGACACTTATCATTCTTGCAATTTCGGCTCAATAGCCACACACAAAGAGCATGATTTTGATTTGCTTAAAACATGATCTAATCAAATCATAATTTAAGCTCTTTTACTCAAGAACTTACCTCGGATGTTGTCGAACGATTCCGATAGCTATTCGACCACTTTTTCCTTCCCTTTATCGGATTTAGTTCCCCTTTGCTCTTGAGCTTAATTAAACAAATAAATTGATTTAATCATTTGAGCATCGAAAAGAGGAACACAAGGCACTTAGCCCATATTTATACATTAGACATTAAAGTCACATATGTACGGAATCATGAATCAAACTCAACATTTTAGCTAATTTTCCCCCTTGGCCGAATTTTCTAAGCCAAGACAAAAGCATCAATATGCTTGCCTCTAACCGAATACATGCAACACCAATCTCCTTCCTATGGCCGAATATGCATGTCTATGTTGGGGCCGATTGCAACACTTAATACATTCTACAAGTATGGTCACTTGTATTGACTAAACACCATTTTGTTTCAAGTTCAAAACTTGGCTAATACACACATATATACACTAATAAAGCATCCTCTCCCTTTCCATCAATTTAACACGTGCATTATTCATTAATATACAAAAATTATATTCGGCCTTAGCACACAACTTGCTAGCCGATTCTTCTCCATCTAGCAACTAATGCACATATGTGCTCATTCGTTAGACTCTACTTCAGCTAACAACAACCATATTTTTCCCTTCTACTTCCTACCATGGCCGAATGCATCACAACACCATACCATTTCAATTTTTGGTCATGGTTAAACAAAGAACTTAATGTCTCACTCAAAAATGCTAAAAAGAAGATTCAAGAATCATCAATCCACCATCACATGCATCATTAACAAGCTTCATATTTAGCATGCAATGGCATTAACACAAAATCCACCTAGGCCGAATATCATTCCCATGACATAGCAAAGATTTGAACCATGGGCTAATTAGAACTCAAGCTAGCAACTAAAAACATGTGTGAATCTCATGGCACAACCTCAAACATACCTTAATCTAGATACAAGTATGGCCAAACCTCCTCCTAATCCTCTTCCAAACCAAACATGAAGCAAGAACTCCTTCCTCCTTCCTTAGAATTTTTGGCCAAAAGAAGATGAAAAATGATGAACAAAATTTTTTTCTTTTCTTTTCTTTAACTCACGGCAAAAGGGGGGGCATGGATGAGACCATTCTTTTTTTTTCATCACTCCTCCCTTTCATTATTTAATTACCATGCTCATTATTTTATTGTTTCCACCCATGATGCACCAACACAACATGTCTATGACATGTCTTGCCCATCACACTTGGTCTACCATACTTGTCATGGCCGGCCACTACTAATAGAGGGGGGGAAATTGACATGCAAGTCCCCTTTTTCAACATGCACTAATAGGTCCTTATGCTTTGACCTATCACATTTCAAAATTTTCTCACATAAGTCCTATTTACTAAAACTCACATGCAATCGACTAAATCGAAGCTTGAAATTTTCACACATTCATAATTACATATTCTAGACAATAAATATCACATTCAAACATTTCGGTGACTCGATTTAGCGGTCCCGAAACCACTTCCCGACTAGGGTCAATTTTGGGCTGTCACAAAAGCAATCATATGTTGCAAGCTGGAATAGGAAAGTCAGTAGATAAAAAAAGATATCAAAGATTGGTTGGTAGACTAATTTATCTCTCACACACTAGACCTGACATGGCATATGCAATCAATTTGGTAAGTCGATTTGTGCATGATCCTCAAGAGTCTCATTTACAAGTTGTCTTTCACATTTTATGCTACCTAAAGTCTGCCCAGGAAAAGGTCTCCTCTTTTCTAAACATGGTCATCTCCAAATAGAAGCTTTTATAGATGCAGATTGGGTTGGATCTTTGGACAATAAGAGATGTACATCTGGATATTACACACTTGTAAGAGGAAACTTAGTCATTTGGAGAAGCAAGAAGCAAAGTGTGGTTGCTTAATCAAGTGCTGAGGCATAATATAGAGCTGTGGCTCAAGGTATTTGTGAGATACTATGGTTATTAAAAGTTATAGATTAATTAAAGTTGTCAAATAAAGGAAAATTATCCTTATATTGCGACAACAAAGTTGCCATCATTATAGCCCAAAACCCAGTACAACATGATCAAAGAAAGCAAATAGAAATTGATCGACACTTCATCAAAGAAAAGTTGACTGTCGACATCTTGGGCTTAAGTCATGTAGCTTCTAACAAGTAATTAGCTAATGTGTTTACTAAAGGACTTAACAACAGAAGCTATAATAATTTGGTTTGCAAATTAGGCATGTGTGACATTTATGCACCAACTTGAGGGGAAGTGTCGACAACTTATCTCATCTAATCTCATTATTGATTTTAAGGGATTAGATTAGCTTAAAATTAGGATTGTTGATTTAATCTATTGATTATGTTTCATTAGTTAGGTCTACTCTTTTAGTATAAATAGCCATGTAATTTATTCTGTTGAGATATACAAGAGAAAATGATTCATATTATCCACAGTAATTTTTTCAAACACAAAAAATGGAACCTATTATTTTAAGTAAATTACAATCAAACATAACTATTCAAAATATTTTACTTAAAATTAAACATTAGGATTAATCAATATCTACATGCACAATAGTAATAAATAAAAAGAAAATGAATATCATAATCAAAATAAGATTAAATTATATTTGTTTATAACATTATAAGAATTACTTGTAATAAATCTACCATGCTCATATCTAAATTAGAATTCTACTATTTCTTATTAATGCACAAAAAAGTTAGAAAATTACAAAATTATGATAGTAATCTTTTTCAATATAAAATATGACCAAGAAACTTAAATTATAAGTGTGAATTTAGATGTTGAAAGTTGATCAGATGAATTCAAAATATTCAAATTTGATTGATGGCTCCAACATGAGATTGCTATCAAATATTTGAAATAATGTAAAAAATAATTAAGAATTTACAATTATTACCTCTTCAACTTATGGAGTCTTTAATAATTTATTATTTCATCAATTTTTCTTTATTGTGGCTTTTTTTTAAGAACTTTTTGGCCAAAGTGATGATCTCTCTTCTTTCCTTCTAGATTTACACTTAACTCATTTAACCTTGTTCTTATTTTTTTCATTTTGTACACTTTCATTCACTTGGAAAATATTATTTTCAACACGTGTTCAAAGAGTCTCCAATTGATAGTTACTTCAAGGCGAACCTCAACTTTGCTTAATGTCTTTTCTCCATCACCCATAGTGTTGGGAAATGTGCTTATATTGTAGTAAATATGTAATTGGTTTCTATATATTTGAACGATGAATAAATAAATTTAATTTCATATTTCACTGTTATATATTTTGTGTTTCTGTTTTTCATGTTTTGCATGCATAGTGAAATTGTGACAAACAAATATTAGATCATTGATTGTCTAAGTTTAAATGAATAATAAGTGGCAGTCTAAGAACGTTTACATTGCGAGAAAGATAACTTACTTCAGTAGATAATCTAAACAAGTCCGTAATCCTATAAAAGAATCAAAGTGGGCATTTTATTCAAATTCTTAGAAGAATTATTATGTCGTCTGTAATTTCAATTGGAGAGATTGTTAGTCTTGACTATCAGAGTAGTTGAATCCACCAGTAGAGACATAGATGTACTCATTGAAAAAATGATACATTGGACTGGGTTCAGTTTGAATTAATTTTGAATCCATTTTTGAATTAATTTACTTCTGATGTTCATGGTATGATTTACCTAAATCTTGAGTTAGTCACTGACCATGCATATAGAACTTATATGTTTAGATAAAAGTGAAGGCTTATACTTTAAAGATGATCAAACCCATACCGGTATGTTGGGTACATGACTTGTGTATGACATGGCTTTACTAGAAACAATGGAATTCATAACGTGATTAAACAGTTAACACTAATCTCACATTGGCATTATGTGGATTGATAAATATGGAACGTGGTCAAGGGTTGCTTGTTCTCAAACAAGAAATTTGTCACAATCATTTGTTGATAGTGATCATATTAATCATTAAGAAGACATAATGGCGACAATGAGTTAAAATAGGATTGTATTGAGTGAACAAATTTAACTTAAAGAAATCAATGACATCATATAAGAGTAACACACACATGACGACGTCATTGGATAAAGCAGTTGGATGAATTACTTTCGTAAAAAGTATACAATAAGGAGTTTTTAATCATGGTACTTATTGTAGACTGATTCTATGATTAATTAAATTGCAAATTATCGAAACAATGCTTCTGGACATATTGCGATTACTAGAGCCTAATTATATATGTCTGATTGGTCCCTCTGCTAGCTCAACAAAAGCTCGACCAGACTATATCTGAATCAAAAGAAAATTATACGATTTTGGAAATAATTTAATTGAGTCAATTTATTCGATGTGGAATGAAATTGGGCAATCATGAGAATTTTTCAACAATTTTAATTACAGAACTTTTTTGAAATATTAATTTAGAAAATTTTAGTGATTTTGGGGAAAATGAATTTTGATAAAGTAAAATTAAATTAATCAAATTAATTAAAATAAATATGATTTTTTTGGAAATTATTATTCAAGTCAGACAATTGTCCCAATGGATAATTGAACTTGAAAATTAGACCTAAAATAAAAAATTGGGCTCGATAACCCAAAATCAAGATCGAGACCCAACAATTGGTTGAACCGAGCCTAATATGTGAAATAGAGCTGACTATCCAACCAGTGGTAGGATCGGACCGGTCGGAACCGTCACTAAACCGAACCGAACTGACAACAGTTGAATTGGCTCGGGATGTTGTAAGGGTGTCACACCTGCGATGGCACCATCGGGCACAACAGTGCTGGCGACGGTGACATTACAGTGGTTGGTGGGTGGTCCTTCAGCAGTTGAGTAGTGGAAGAATAACACTCCTAATGGGACTCTACTAGATAATTAGATTTTAGATTAACTATTCTAAAAATAATATTATTTTAATAAGGTTAATATTAAATTTAATTTAATATTTATCTTGTAGATAAATATTTTATTAATTTTTTATATTTAATATTAAATGTAATCTTATATTTAACTTGATAAGCATTATATTCATTTATTATTAAAGTGGTTAAGTTTAATCATAGTTGAACTCTCTAAACTCTCCTTATATAAATAGAGCCTTAGATTATTATTTTTCACACACTTGAATTCAAGAGAAAGTTCTAAAGAGAAAATTCTGTGAAGAAATTATCATAGAAGATTTCTATAGATATTTTTCTTATTTACAACTTTCCTGAAAGTTTAGAGAAATTACAAAATTGCTCCATTGGTTATTTTGTGAAATTGTTTTTGATTCAAAACGAGCCCACACTCGGCAGACGTGAGCTTGAGGATAGCGGAGAAGATTACTCGGTCAGAGCGTTCATCCTAGACGAATCGAAAAGGTACAATTTTGATTAAGTGTTTATTAATTTAGATATCACAACCAAGTTCTAGTTTTAGAAACAAATTAAAAACTTTTATTTTCCCCTTAAATTTATTTTCCACAGCTTTTTCTAAACTCGATTTTCCAGCACATAGGAAAATCAAATGATTGCTCACTCATTGCAGTTCGTGCTGCTAAATGAGAATATCATCTAAGTAGAAATTTATAACGAGTATCAACATCTACTTTAGGATCATTTGATCTAACAAACATGGAATAATCCACTCTAACTCCAATCTTCGTTCCTTTATCCATATTTTCAGTATGTATTAATTTGGAACTTGTTTTATATCCTTAAATGGAATCACCATCAAAGATGAGCACATAAAATAATAGCAAATTCAAATTTCTTACAGTCCCAAGTAAGCCAGAGTTCATTCATTTTTTTTAAAAAAAAATTGTCGAACTATACACATCTACTACATGTTTGAGTATCTCCACTAGGTGCGGAGAGATGGCTTGCTTTGAGTGTCCTTTTAATCAGCTTTCAATTCCTTGTAGTGTCTATCAACCAAAAATCTTTCAAAGTGATGAAAAGAACGTAGCAAATCATAATTATAATAGATATATATATTTTTATTTGATTATTCGTACTAGCACTCCTTTGAGTAGTGAACATATCTGCATAGGATGTTTGTCGTCCATAAACTAAAACCCATTTTCTCTCTACTCAAAATGTTTTTACATGTAACACCCTAAACCCGGCCTAGACATTATGGTTGAATCTGGTGATGTCACATTGAAGTGTTTTTCGTAAAGTATGATATCGTTTGAAAAGCCCAGTGTTTATTTAGTCTCTTTATGTGATCTAGAAAATAATTTTAAACCTGGCGTCACTATCAAAAGCATTTACTTTAAAATGTTATTAATTTCAAAATCTCATTTATTGCGGAAGCTTTTGAAATGGTTTTGCATATTCGTGGTATTTTGGTAAATCATGCATATCTTTTGAAAACTCGCATCCTACTAAGAGCAGATATAAATCAAAACTAGCAGATATAAATCAAAGTAAATAAAACCCCCAAAATTAAAAATTATAGAGGCCTTATTACATAAAAATCTAAAAAAAACTACTTATAAATTAAAAATCCAATGAGGAAGCAATAGCGGTTGTGTGGCCACCTTTGAGTCCCTCGCAGCATCGATCTGCCTAAGACTGGGGATTACCTGTACAGCTAAAATAGGTGGGTGGGTTTACGAAAACTCAGTGTGTAATCCCATATAAGCAAATGGTGAACAACACAGTCTTGGCCTAAGCCCATATTTGTAACAGTTTAATATCAACTAGGGCCTTGGCCCATTTCTGTAACAGTAGTAGTGGCAGTAATCAGTGCAGTAACCATGATCAATGCAGTAAAAGTAATCAGTGCAGAATGCAAACAGAAAATCCTACCCATCCATCCTCTACACTCCACTCCGTCCAGCCCTACACTCCACGTGGGGATATAATCAACCCACTCATCCCTACACCCCAGAATTAGCACCGATTGCGATACTAAATAGTAATATGTAGTAGAGCTGCCAGATAAATAGGCTTAAAGCCATCAGTGATTTGCATCAGAGCTACCAGTACAGTACACATATCATACCATAATATTACACATGTACTCAATACAGTTACAAATAGCATGCTAAAATATAAACATACATCACATAGGGGCAAAACAGTCAATTTACCATGTAGGGGCATTTCAATCATTTTACCACAGAAGGGCAAAATATTCTTTTTGCCACACAAGGACAAAATAATCATTTTATCACATAAGGGCAAAATCATCATTTTAACACACAAGGGCAAAACCGTCAATTTAACATATAAGGGCAAAATAGTCATTTTAACACATAAAGGCAAAATAATCATTTTACCACATAAGGGTAAAACCGTCATTTTACCCTACAGGGGTATTAAAGTCATTTTACCCAATGGGGGTATTTTGGTCATTTTACCCTGTGGGGGTATTTCGGTCATTTTCAAGTAAATAAGGGTCCAGGTACTCTTACCGGCCCACCAGTAGGACCTCAGTTATCTTGGGCAACCTGTATAACCTTAACAGTAAATCGGTAATAATTAGCCCAAGGCCCATATTACAAGCCCATGTGGGCCCACACACTCGTAGGACCCACATTGTGACAGCCCTAAAGTGACCCTAGTCAGAAAACGGTTTCGGGACCGCTAAACCGAGTCACCAAATTATTTGAATATAATGATTATTGTCTAAAATATGTGAATATGAATGTGTGAAAGTTTTAAGCCTCGATTTAGTCAATTGCATGTGAATTTAGCTAATAGGACTTATGTGTGACACTTTTGAAATGTGATAGGTCGAACTATAAGGATCTATTAGTGCATGAGATCAAAAGGGTAGACTTGCATGTCAATTTCCCCCTTTATTAGTAAGTGGCCGGCCATGACAAGGAGGGTGGACAAAATGTTATGGGCAAAACATGTCATAAACATGTTATGTTAATGCTTATGTTAGGAATAATAAAATAAAGAACATGGGCAATAAAATATTAGTGTTAGTAGGAGGAGAAACAAAAAAAAATGTGTGTGGTTGCCCCCTTCATTGCCGTGAATTGAAAGAAGAGGAAAAAAAAAGGAGATTCATTCTTTGGTTCTTCTTGGCCGAATTGAAGAAAGGAAGAAGAGAGGTTTCGGTCACCTTGAGCTTAAGGGAAGGTTAGTATGTTGTGTTAGATTCTTAAATTTTAAACTTGTTTCTAGTTAATTAGCTAATTTCTTACACAACCCATGGCAAAAATTTCGAAATCTTGGTGATGGCTTGAGCATTCGGTTTTAGTTATTAAAGGATGAGATTGGGTTATAATCTTTATGTTTTATGAAGAATTGTTGAAGAGAAGGGTTTAAGTAGTCAAATTATAAATTTTAATGCTCATGAGTACAATGGCCAAACATAGATTTGTCTAAAGAATTGAACAAATGCCGTGTGAGTGATTGAAATGAATGAGTTGGAGGTTGGATCATGTTAAGATTCGGCCTTCTACATAAACATTAAGAGTTTGATGTTTTTGTGATTTTTGGAAGGTAAATAAGGTTATACACAAGATGAATACTAAGATTTTGGTTGACTTGTTTTTTAGTGAGGTTCGGCCAAGGGCCTTATGTGCAAGTTTATTCGGTTTAAGTAGAGTAAACGTGACGGGTAGATATGGAGTAATGTGTATATTGGTTCGGCTGCTAAGCAAGGAAATAATTGTTGGTAACATAGTATCTATGCACTTATGAATATATATATATGGTATTTTAAGTATAATTGTTCATTGATAAGGTTGGTTAATAGTTCAAGTAAGGATTACTATATTTGATATGTACACAAATTGAGGCAATAGGTTCGGCAATTAGCTTAAGACATACGGGTAATATCATATGTCCGATCATAGTTAAACATTCGATAATTGTGATTCTTTGGCTACAATGTTTGAATATCGCCATGGGAACAATATATGATCGGTTGCCTAATATTAGTTCGAAATGAATCTAAATAAATAGATATTTGTATATAGTAAGGTTGGATAAGTAATTGAATAAATTTATTTGTTTATTAAGCTCAAGAGCTTAGAGGATCAAAGTTGGATAAGGGAAAGGAAAAAGTGATCGAATAGCCGCCGAAATCGTTCGACCGCATCCGAGGTAAGTTTTCGAGTAATGAAACTTAGATTATGATTCGATTAGATTATGTTATAAGCAAATCAAAATCATGCCATTTGTATGTAGCTTTTGAGTTGAAAATGATAATGCTTGATAAGTGACTTGTGTTTGAATTCTAGTTACGAAAATGAAATATTGATGTGTCATGATTTATTGATATGTGCATGGATATTCGGATTGATAACCGGGCTAAGCCCGAAGGCATTTGTGCGAGTTACTATATCCGGGCCAAGTCCCGAAGGCATTTGTGCGAGTTACTATAACCGGGCCAAGTCCCGAAGGCAATTGTGCGAGTTACTATAACCGGGCTAAGTCCCGAAGGCAATTGTGCGAGTTACTATAACCGGGCTAAGTCCCAAAGGCATTTGAGTGAGTAGCTATATCCGGCTAAACCCCGAAGGTACTTGGTTTGGGAAAGAGCGATCTTGCTGTAATAATTTCAATTAATACGCTCGTAAAATCCCAACGATAAGGTACGTTTCGTATATGCATTGGAGTAGTGATTTCGTTTAAATATTATCCGCTCAGTCGATTAGTGAGCTTTCGGGCCTTTGGTTAAGTTGATCCCTTATGTATGAATATAAGGGTTGGAAATGTGAAGCAGGACTGATTTTTGAGAATATGTGTATATGAAATTATCCAATTAGTTATATGAATGCTATACTTCAGTTATGCCTAATTTTATTGCTCAAAACTTACTAAGCATTAAATGCTTACTCCGTTCTTTGAATCTCTGTTTTATAGATTTTGGTTCGTCAGCTATCGGACTCGGGATTGTCGAAGTCGAAGTCGTCCACACTATCAAAGCCCTTTTTGTACACTTTTGGTTGAACTCTGAAAATGGCATGTATAGGACTACCCTTTTTGTTGTTGGTCATGTACCCTTTGGTTTTGTATAAATTTGGATAGCCATGCGAAAATGGCTTATATACACTTTGAGCATAGCATTATAATCGTCTTGTATGTTGTTCATTGAGAGGTATGGAAATGTTTGGTAACGATTAGCCATTGGGAATGGTTAATTATGATTATTTGATGCTATGTATGACAAACTCTAGTTGATTCATGGAAAACCATGAAATAGGTAAGGTTTACCTTAAAAACAGATGCTGACAGCAGCAGTGGTGTGGATTTGAAAAATCACTAAAAATAGTAAGAATGGAATTAAATAGTGAATAAATTATTTAATTGAACCTTGATGAATCTATTTCCATATGGAAGTGATGAAACGATCATATGAATAGTATTTTATGAGATTTTAAAGTTTTCGTGAAACAGGGCCAGAGCATTTTCTGGATTCCCTATTCGGACTTAGGAAATTCATTATAAATTAACCAGAGATAGTTAGAAGTCATGCCATATATATATAGATTCCTTTTCAAGTCTAGTTTCTTTAGAAACAAACGGAATAAGTATTAAAGCCCTGTACAGGGAGATTTATAAGTCGTAATGGATGAAGGTCAGAGCAGTCAAACCCTGAAAAAGGGGAGACTTTAACTAATAAACTGTACTAATTGGCCCGACCAAAAATTCTAGGAAAAAAATTGTAGATGAATATATGAGTCTAGTTTCAGGGAAAATTTACGAAACTGATTTTCGAGTTTTGGAACTCAAGATATAATTTTTAAGGTGACAGTGACGCAGTTAGCCAGCTAGTCTGAAAATTTTTAAAATGGACTGTAAAAATAAGGGAATTAAGTCTGTTAACCCTCGTGTCTGACTCCGGCAACGGTCTCGGGTACGGAGTGTTACAATTTTATTGGTATCAGAGCTACGGTTTAGTCGATTCTAGGACTACCGTAATACGTTTGGGTCTAGCTATACATGCCATTTTGTGATTATTTGATAGTGTGGTGATTTCTGACATTTGCAAATGTGTTTATTTATAGTAATGGATCCCGATCCCGACCGAGCGGTAGCTGATGATCTTGAGAGTGTAGCGCCTGCTCCCGCCAAGGGACAGCACCGGCGGACTCTCAACCTATTGCTAGCAATCCGAATGATGAGGCTAGGCAAGCTTTTTATAGCGTGATGAATGATTGGTTTAACCAATACATTCGAACTAATACGGCTGTTCCACAACCTCCATTCCTGACTAATACCACCCCCGCACCTACAATACCTCCGGTAACTGACCAAATAAGGTCAAATAAGCCCCCAGTTGACAGAATCTGAAAACACGGGGCTACTGAATTTAAAGCTACTGACAGCGATGATGCCGAGCAAGCTGAATTTTGGTTGGACAACACTATTCAGGTACTCGATGAGCTATCTTGCACACCCGATGAGTGCCTAAAGTGTACTATCTCCTTGCTACGTGATTCTGCCTATTATTGGTGGAATACGTTGATTTCTGTTGTGCCCCGAGAGCAAGTAACTTGGGAGTTTTTCCAAACCGAGTTTCGAAAGAAGTATATCAGTCAGAGATTCATTGACCAAAAACGGAAGGAATTTCGTGAACTTAAACAAGGTTCCATGTCGGTTACCGACTTTGAACGAAAGTTTGTAAGGCTTAGCCGGTACGCTCGAGAATGCATTTCTTCAGAAGCCGTAATGTGTAAATGTTTCGAGGATGGACTGAATGATGATATAAAGCTGTATGTTGGCATTTTGGAAATCCGAGAATTTGTGGTACTTGTCGAACGAGCTTGCAAAGCCGAGGAGCTCAGTATGGAGAAAAGAAAAGCTGATATGGGAGCAAAGGAGTTTCGTAAGAGGTCTTCGGGGAGGCCCTTTCAACAGTCATCGAAGAAATTTAGAGATGATTTGGGCCAATCTAGAGACACTTCGGGTTTTTCTAGACGAGATCATGATCGACCCC